>NW_025945281.1:0-753 GCF_000764305.2 Hyalella azteca | reverse complement strand
TGCAAATGCTTATCCTTCGACAATAAATTCACCGGTACTTTAGAGAGCTCAAATAACACACGTGCTTTCGCCGTGAACGCAACTGACTTTCTCCTTGTGCTATCACTGCTAGGTTTTCATTCAGCTTGAGTACCGACTAGCGACTGTCATATATGATATAGTCAATGCTGAAAGAATAGTTATCTTTCAAAAAGCTGTCCATTCTCTTGCAGAAGTACAGGGTTAACTATACAACATTTTCAAAATTTTGAAAAAGCCTGCTAATATTGTAAAAATAATTATAAGCTAACCTTTAATGTTTCGTGCTGCGATTGAGACATCTACAAAAGTGTTCCGGTATTAGAGAAAAGAAGATTACCCCATTGAAGTCAGCTTCCAGAAGTTCCAGCTTATAATTAACCCTGTGAATAACAGCGTTGATAACAAAGGATAACCTTTGTTCAATGAGAAATTGTCAATGCGCTGTTAGCCTTAGGAAATGTTATGAACTACACTTGGACTGCTGCTCTCATTTTAGCAAGGACAGATATATAAATATGATGGTTATATTTTCTTTTTCTAAATAAATATTCAAATTATTTATGCTGCGAAAATATCATCAATGAAATTAATTAAATGAATTAAATATCATCAATGAAACGGTTGCTCAAATAATTAACAACCGTTCTGGCCGGCCCATTAACAGTATTCTTTCAAAAAACCTTGAACGAAGGAACTTTGCCGTCCGACTGGAAAGAAGCTCAAGTAACACCA
>NW_025945280.1:0-10144 GCF_000764305.2 Hyalella azteca | reverse complement strand
GTTTAAAGCTTTCATATTTTATCCCGCTAACTCAATTGTAAAAATGACCAAATCAAATAATTTGGCCGGAAAAGGCACATCTGACAACAGACACTGAAAAAAAGCACACACTGCTACCCAGACCAGAGAGTTTTTATCTGGTAGGCTGAAGTAGGAACGATCAAATGAGACTAATTAGCCCTTAGCCTAATGAGATTAACTGAAATTAATCAATCTGCCTACCGGGAAGGAATAACTTAAGTTATTAGTTTTAAAATATTAATAACATTGAGAACAGTTGATGTAGCCATAGATGAGGGGGTACAGTTACTGCAGCTGTGCTGTACTACCGTCACTGAGTACCGTGTTTTGTTCAGGTTCACGCGTTGCATTCGCTACTGTTATTTTAACGCTCAGCGTTCGGTATGATCACTGAAGTTCAATACTGTGATCTTATTTGGAGTTGCTAAAGTGTATCTGAGAATCAGTATTTAACTAAATTTGTTGTACGTCATGGTCAACTTATCCGTGGTTGTTCATGCATTATCGCAAAGTTATTTTTCGTTGATCTCGCTGAAGTGGCAGGTGGAGCTGGGCAGCTGATTTATTTGTCCAGGTTTTGGAGATATTGCTGGAGCCAGGATTTGACGGGGAAAATTGTCATCAATAACGAGTGACACCTACATTTCGTAGATCGCTGGCTAAGCTCCCCGAAATTGCCTGAATCTCGACTCTAATGTAATGATGCAGATCACGAGTGTGGAATTCATCTAACGATAGTCGTTATGGTTTAGGACGGAATCCTGTTTTCATTTACTGGAATTTTAGTATGAAACGCTGATATTCCATTTTGTATTCTGTTTGTAATAGGTTTTGAGTTGGCTTAGTTAGATTTGGCTGTGAAGTAATTGCCTTTATTGGTAGGGGGCTAATCTTTACGTTTTCTCGGGGTAGATTATTAGCTTTTCTGACAAAACCCAGTGGCCTTGATTTGTCAATTTTTATTGACTTTAACAAACTTTGTGAATTTCTCACTATCTCACTATCCAGTTTTGTGAATTTTTCACTTTCCATCGGGATAAACTACATATGTTGGAAGCTCTCCCACTGGAAACTAGGTTGGATCAAACGGGACTGGAGGGACCTCAACATGCAGTATCAGTTGACCGGAAGCAATTAGGTTGATGCTGAAAAGATTGGACTGCCTGCAATGTGCATGAATAAATGACTTAAAACTTTTAGGATGAAGCTGAAAAGACTAAACTGAGTATTGGGTGCAACATTAAATGACTTGAAACTTTAAGGATGAAGCTGAAAAGACTGAACTGAGTATTGGGTGCAACATTATATGACTTGAAACCTGACGAGGTTGAACCTGACGAGGCTGTATTGACTGCTAGGTGCATGAATAAATGACTTGAAACTTTAAGGTGGAAGCTGACAAGGTTGTACTGACTATTAGGTGCATGAATAAATGACTTGAAACTTTAAGGTGGAAGCTGACAAGGTTGTACTGACTATTAGGTGCAATATTAAATGACTTGATTCTTTCAGGTTGAAGCTGACAAGACTGTACTGGCTTTGTAGTGCAGCATTAACTGACTTGAATCTTTTAGGTTGATTCACGCATGACTAATCAGATTTATATATCAGATATTAATTAACAATAAATGACTGGAAACTTTTAGGTTGATTCACACATGACTAATCAGATTTATATGTAAGATATTGTTAAGCAACACTAAATGACTTGAATCTATTAGGTTGAATCACACATGACTAACGAGATTTATATATCAGACATTATTAATAATGTTCGACATCAGCCAGGCTAGATGGATCCACGTGTTGGCGATGCTCGGTCTGCTGGGGCCCGCCTTAGCCTACGTGGACCAGGGGCTTTGTCCAGACTTTGCCAACCTCGATAGCTTCGACGTAACATCGGTAAGCAAGTGAAATCATGTCCAGAATTTAAATCTTAAAAAAGACAAATTTTTGAATTGAAACCTACGAAATTTTTCAACCGCTCACGAATATTTTGAGACAGAGTAGAAGATGTCAGAAATGGATTAAACAACGGTAAATAATATCACATTGCAATGCGGCTTCATTTTTGTTTAGCTTGACATATTAAGGTCACATTCAATCAGACCAGTTTGTAGGACGAAAATTAATAAAAATAATAAAACCTATGATATAAAAACAAACTGATTATTTCTCATTGAATTATTTCTCACTAAAAAATTCATAATTTTGCAATTGTCCATAATTTGAAATTAAGGGCATGCATTCGAATTTATTTACGTGAATGACTACAATATTTTGAAGCGCTGTAATTATTTTGCACGTACAATAATAATTTGGTGAGCAGTAATTTTGCAGATCACTATAATAATTTTTTTTTCATTTTAATACAAAAATATGTTTTTAGTATATACGGTGCACCATAATAATTTGGTGAACAAAAATTATACGGTGCACTATAATAATTTGGTGAGCAATAATTAATACGGTGCACTATAATAATTTGGTAAACAGTAATTATGCAGTGCACTATAATAATTTTTTTTTCATTTTAATACAAAAATATGTTTTTAGTATATACGGTGCACCATAATAATTTGGTGAACAAAAATTATACAGTGCACTATAATAATTTGGCGAGCAGTAATTAATACGGTGCACTATAATAATTTGGTTAACAGTAATTATACGGTGCACTANTCGGCCAGCGTGTGGGTATCATACGCGTATCCTACGCATCCTTGGTAAGCGTTTCGGACGTAGCAGTCCCAGGCCAATATGGAACCCCACCTTAGTATAGGCAGCCCGTCCTTGCCGCCCTGGTCCACCCTAACAAAATTTAGAGTCGCCCCAGCTTCTGGTAATCCATCCAAATCAGAAGCTGCCGCGTCTGTAAAATTTCACTGAACAGGTCAAGAGGAACTACCGCGCACCTGACCTCAATTGGGCTAGAGATTGAAATTTGACCAAAATTGTGTTACTTAATGGGGATATCCTGCACCGACTATCCTCACACTCCTTGTGGCCTGACAATCTTGTGGGCAAGTCTAAATAACTGTAAGAATGGTGTACGTTGTACACTGTAAGAAAAATCCACGTTAATCGGTCTCACCGGCGTTCTAGCGACCGGCTGACACATGAAAAGAAACACATTATGGCCATTTTTATTCAAATTCAACACTAGAAACCCGTAAAACATCTTAAAACGGATAACGGTTTATTTTCGTGAGCCGACCGGCCACTAGAATGACGGTGAAACTACCTACAACACGTGATGCATAATTCTTGGGAATTTCTCTCAGTTCACTTGGCCATTGAGGATGAAAATTTTCAGTATAAAATAAGTGAGCTTACATAATTTATTTCATTCATTTAAAATATTAAATACTGGGTCACTCTTTTTGCTTTCCTGGTACGTTTTTAGAGAAAATTTTTTATAAATTTTTTTAGAAATAAAATTAGGGCATCGATAGACTAATTGAACATTTGAAATTCATTTCTCCAAGCAAGAATATTTGAACAATGAAATAAGGGGAAGAAAATCAATAAGTTACATCGCTGAACTAATTCAACGTTCAACAAGTTGGAAGGAGAGCAACTCTCGACCAGCGCGTCCGGAAATTGTTCGTTCGTTACGATAATTCAAAATTTATTATTTTTTATGACGCATGTTTTTTAAAAACGAATGTATTATTGCTAGTGACCGCATGTAAGTGACAGTTATGGCCATGAAATCGGCCAGCGTGTGGGTATCATACGCGTATCCTACGCATCCTTGGTAAGCGTTTCGGACGCAGCAGTCCCAGGCCAGTAAGGAACACCACCTTAGTACCCCTAGGCAGGCAGGCCGTCTTCGCCGCCCTGGTCCTGGGGCCATACTTTCAAAATTCGTTAAGCGAACGTAAGTACTTATTGAGATTGAAATTTGACTCGCGATTGAAATTTGACCAAAATTGTGTTACTTAATGGGGATATCCTGCACAAACTCTCCTTGCACTCCTTGTGGCCTTATACAATCCTGTAGGCATGTCTAAATAACTGTAAGAGTGGTGTTTTACAATTTAAGAAAAATCCCTGTTAAACGGTCTCACCGGCGTTCTATGGCCGGCCGATACGTGAAAAGTAACACATTACTGCCGTTTTTATTCAAACTTAACACTAGAAACCCATAAAAACCATCAGAAAAAAACAGTTAACAGTTTATTTTCACATGTCGACCGGCCACTTGAACGCCGGTGAGACAGTTCTTTTCCGTTTTTAGTGATTTATCATTTATGGAAAAAAGGCGCTATTGTGCTCGTCATGTCCGTCCTTCCGTGACGTGAAGTCACGGACGGACGAGAAAATGCGCTCTCTGTCACTCACTGCAATGAGTACTGATCTAATTTTTTTCGAACAGTGTACGCTTCTAACTCAAACTTATGTTCACATGGCAGCTAACGGCAACATCAGCATCGTTAACAGTGGTCTGACCGCCAATGGTTCGGTGGTGTCATCGGAGTGGGAGGGAATAGAGACCGCAACTCCTGGCCACTTTGTGGTCATAGCGCCGCCGGTGGGCCTCGGCGTCTACAACGTCATAGGCATCGACTACGACGCCTACTACTGCGCATACTCTTGCGATCAGGTGACCCATTTAACAACTTTGGTGACCATATTTACAGGAGTAAACTGAAACAGACATCTGCAACTAAATCTGTTACAAATTTGCAAATAAATTCATGTGTAAAAATTTGCAAGTAAATTGGATACAAAGATCACATTGGATACAAAAATGCACACTAACGCGATAGTTTTTTTTGTTTAATTCAAATATAAAAGTGGAAGTTACACTCAGAGAAATGAGTGAGACTTGAAAGCATAGAACGATGCGCTCATGAGATTTTTTTATCAGTATTTCCAGAATCCACGGTTCGTTTGTAATATTATTCCTTTGTCAGATGACAATGGTTTTGACCTGAGGCATTAATTTCCTCATTTGAATCATCTCCTTGATTCCGGACTATTCATAACACTTCCTTGTGTTAGTCATTTCATTGTTTATCCCGGTAGCGACTCACGTTCTTAGTTACGTCAAATAGCGAACCTTTATAGGTCTCTGACATAACCAGGAAGTCAGTCAGAACCGAGAACAACAGCATATACGTTCGACTCGCTCCCCTTCGAGTCGTGAGCCTTAGTCAGAAAGTGTCAACCTCAAACTCCAATCTATATTCCCATAAACTGTAAGCTTTCTATACTCCATAGATCGACAAGTATCCCGTTAATCTTCACTTTGTGCCTCATTAATCCCGATCATTACCCACTCACCGATCTAACCTCAGGTCAGATATTGAAATATTGACCAGAAATTAATGTTACAATTGACTATTGTAATTTAACGACGTATTTTTTTCAGCTCGGCGAGTTTCGTGATCAGTTTGCCTGGGTTTTGTCCCGTACTCCCACACTGCCTACTGACGTTCTGGTATGTAGAGTAAATTCTGAACAAATATATATATATATTCCGATACATATTTTGAACGAATAAATTAATGCCTAAAACGGTTATGGTAACCATGTAACCGAGAGTGAAAAAGTATCTTTTGAAGCAATAAAGGTTCCAGTAGCCTAGCAAGCGACAGCATATATATGTATCCTAAACTATATTGACCGCATTTCAAAAAAGTTTTAACACATTTAAATTATCAGAAGAATTTTTTTCATCGTCATTATACACACTAGAAAATTTCGAATCGTTCCACAGAAGTATAACTAAGAGTAATGAATGTAATTTTCATTAATATAACATTTTTTTAGCCGAATTGAATAAGAGGATTGAACCCTCTTCCGCCGTATGTCACTCTCCGGGAACATAACTTTCAACTTGAATTATTCGTAAAGTATTGAGTGTAGCAACCTGAAAACGTTTGTACGCAACAGAGAACATTTAAAGTTGTCGTACGTGGCGGCAACCATCAGTGCAAGTCATTTTGTGCTCACTAGAACATATCCTTTTTGGGAAGTAGGCGCGTGACAATATTGCTCCGGTTACTCATGTCAGGCGGTAAAGGGTTAAAAACTTTGCTGACCATCTAGATTACAGGAGTGAACTGAAACAGACTACTGCAACTATATCTGTTACAAATAAGCAAGTAAAATCATGTGTAAAAATTTGAAAGCAAATTGGATACAAAGAACAATAAGGAGCTGCCCTAACACTTCATTTAGCTGAGCTGGTCGGAGGGAGAGCTCTTGTCTTGACACATCGATGAACGAGACGAGAGTGTAATTTCTCTGAACACTTTAATTACTATTCGCTTTATATCCAATCAACTCCACTCATAAAAATATAATAAAATATACCTCGAAAGAGGATAGAAAAATTTATCAGATAATTTTAATAATTCCAAAAAGTCTCTTCCATCAATAAATTCAAGTTCCATCAACTTGTGACGCAGCTAGAAGTAATAATAAAACAACCTTTATTGCCGACTGAATAAACATGGTTCGGGTATAAGACATTGATTAGTAGCTTCAACAAATGACATCATTACGCACTGCTGATTGTCATTACTGCTAATTATCATTATTACTATTTATCATTACTGGCTATTATCATTATTACTATTTATCATTACTGCAATTAGCATTACTGCAATTAGCATTACTGCAATTATCATTACTGGCAATTATCATTACTGCTATTCATCATTACTGGAAATTATCATTACCTGCAATCATCAATACTTGAAATAGTCAATCATTACTCTCAATTATCATCACTGACAATCATCACCACCACAGGCAGCAGCAGAGGCGGTGTTCACCACCAACAACATCGACGTCAACATATTCGAGCCAACGCACCAGGGCGACGATTGCGTCTACCCTCCACTGCCTCGTCTAACTTGAGGTCACGGACGGACGGACAGAGATACAGACGGATAGACGGACATGGCGAGCACAATAGTGCATTTTTTCCATAAATGAGAAAATGCGCCAAAATCTAGCACAAAATTTTTTCCAACCAAATAATATAAATTCTTTTGGAATATTAATGCTTTAAACAAAATTGAGGGCAAGTCTGTTCCGTGAGACAAAAGAAGCATCGCAAGAGCTTGCCTGAACAGAGCAATAACAGCGCATGCCAGGCGCCAATTTTCAGCCAGGAAGTTAATAAACCCCAGGCGTCCTACGGGGCAAAAATCCTGGCCAATTTCCCGGGGCTTGAACATGCCATCGCCAAGCCATGAATAATCCGACAGATTCAGGCAGCGTGACTACAAGGGCAGCGTGTCGGGATTTATAGTCACTGGTCCCAATAGTGGGTCGAGATTGTAGTCCAATAGCTGTCTCTTATACACATCTAGATGTGTATAAGAGACAGNGCATCACATTCAAGCCGCCGCAGACGACGCGTTCAGCATCACATTCAAGCCGCCGCAGACGACGCGTTCAGCATCACATTCAAGCCGCCGCAGACGACGCGTTCAGCATCACATTCAAGCCGCCGCAGACGACGCGTTCAGCATCACATTCAAGCCGCCGCAGACGACGCGTTCAGCATCACATTCAAGCCGCCGCAGACGACGCGTTCAGCATCACATTCAAGCCGCCGCAGACGACGCGTTCAGCATCACATTCAAGCCGCCGCAGACGACGCGTTCAGCATCACATTCAAGCCGCCGCAGACGACGCGTTCAGCATCACATTCAAGCCGCCGCAGACGACGCGTTCAGCATCACATTCAAGCCGCCGCAGACGACGCGTTCAGCATCACATTCAAGCCGCCGCAGACGACGCGTTCAGCATCACATTCAAGCCGCCGCAGACGACGCGTTCAGCATCACATTATGCCGCCCCAGCCAACGCGTTCAGCATCACATTTAAGCCGCCGCAGCCGACGGGTTCAGCATCACATTCAAGTCGCCGCAGCCGACGCGTTCAGCATCACATTCAAGCCGCCGCAGCTGACGCTTTCAGCATCACATTCAAGCCACTCCAGCTGACACGTTCAGCATCACATTCAAGCCGCCCTAGCCGACGATCACATTCAAGCCACTCCAGCAAACTCAATATCGCTGGTTTAGCAGAAGCAGTTCTACTCGCCTGATGCAAATCCATCAATGGAAGGCCCTTCGCCAGCCTCAAGTTTTCGTCCAAGCTTGGGGCCTTTTAAAAAGAGCAATTTACTGAAGGTAAACTCGGCTGCTGTTCAAACTTTTCCTGACAAACTTCGGGCAAGATTACAACTTTGAAAAAAGCTTCGGGCACGTCCGCATCTGGCATGAATCTTGACAAAAGACGTCTTATCTTTTTTTTCCCGTATGACGCGGGAAAAAATCTTCGTCGGTTTTTCGGCATAATGTGATCACGAGCAGCTGACGCAATCATGTTTAATATTGAGATTAGTGACGGGATTATATGTTCTCATTCATTATGTCGGCAAGATTATATATCCATAAACTTACTAACGAAGAAAACATTTAAACTTTTTTCAGTTCATACTATATATTGCGAATTTTAATACGCTATATTGATTTTTTTGATCTCAATTAGCTAGGTACAAATGAATTTAAACTTCACTTACATCCCTGAAAATATTTTCTGCAACTCAGTTACATAATATGCAGCAGATCAATAAAAAATGATTATACAGGAGCAAAAACTAAATCAGCCACATCCCAATTGCACCCACAAGTAAGTTTTAAACTGTTAACCTCCAATAAAGGGCATGCAATTAAAATAACGGAAGAGATCTTCTTGAGTTGAATACGCTGCAATATTTCAGAGCAATTATGGTGACTTCATTGTGTCTCTCAATTAAATCGCCGTCTTACAAAGGCAGGAAAAACTTGCTAGCTCAATTATTCTGAACCTCAATACGGAATTATATCAGCCGCTGAATCTATTATTTGTTGTGATCGTGCGAAATTTATGTTAATTTCGGAGGAATTTTTCACCGATACTTTATATTCATCACATCACGGGGAATAATAATAATTATTTAAAAATTAAAAAAATTAACGTCTAATAAATGCACCATTTCTTCAGCGAGATCGTTCATAAGTCTTGCTCCATCATCAGTTATAAAGATTCAAGGACAGAAGAAGAATTAAACGACTAAAGTCAATTTTCTTCGCTTTCGAATTCTTGGTTAACTTGAGATAAAAGCCAACTACTGAATCAAGTTCTCGATATACCTCTAAGGAGTGCCTATACCTAAGGTCATGAGGTCCGTACGCCCTTATTTATCAGCCGATAGATTGAACGTCGGCATTTCTCGTAGTTATATAATATATATTGCATGGCAAATTTAGCCCTGATTGCTTGATTAAAAATTAATGAATCACATCGTTCATTTAACTTCATCACATTAAAGTAAATAAATTTCAAGAAAAAGATGTGCTAAGATGGTCGAAGGAATAATTTAAACCAATAATGATGCAATACCAACCTTAATAGATAAATATATTATAAATATAATTAAATTAATTGTAGCATGGCAAACCTTCAGGCACCAGGCCGTTACAAGACAAGCTTAATCGCTCAGGAACTAAAAATCCTTTTGTGTCTACACAGGTCTCTTATACACATCTAGATGTGTATAAGAGACAGGTCTTCCGTTGAGCGTGTCTTCCGTTGAGCGAGTCTTCCGTTGTGCAAGTCTTCCGTTGAGCGAGTCTTCCGTTGTGCGAGTCTTACGTTGACCGAGTCTTACGTTGAGCGAGTCTTATACGTTGAGCGAGCCTTCCGTTGTGCGAGTCTTCCGTTGTGCGAGTCTTCCGTTGAGCGAGTCTTACGTTGAGCGAATCTTCCGTTGAGCAAGTCTTCCGTTGAGCGAGTCTTCCGTTGTGCGATTCTTCCGTTGTGCGAGTCTTCCGTTGAGCGAGTCTTCCGTTGTGCGAGTCTTCCGTTGTGCGAGTCTTCCGTTGAGCGAGTCTTCCGTTGAGCGAGTCTTACGTTGAGCGAGTCTTACGTACGTTGAGCGAGTCTTATACGTTGAGCGAGCCTTCCGTTGTGCGTGTCTTTCGTTGTGCGAGTCTTCCGTAGTGCGAGTCTTCCGTTGTGCGAGTCTTCCGTTGTGCGGGTCTTCCGTTGTGCGAGTCTTCCGTTGTGCGAGTCTTCCGTTGTGCGAGTCTTCCGTTGTGCGAGTCTT
>NW_025945279.1:0-459 GCF_000764305.2 Hyalella azteca | reverse complement strand
TTAAATCATGTAATCAGTAGACATGGACACAACTCGAAAGGTTACATCACGAGTGAAAGGACATAAAATTTCAGTAGTTCGTAAAAGTTCGATTAGATGTGGAGATGAAAAGTGCGCTTTGTGTATCGTGATTATGTGAGGACGGAGTCGTGTTTTGATATTTAATACTTAAATATGTTACTAAATCACTCGTTGGCATCCCCGAGGCTCCTTGCCACGTGTGCGACGATGCGTTTGTTAGGAGCGAGTCTAAAGGGAAACACGAGGAAAATGTATGAGTCCACCAAAAAGTTTAATTTTTTGTGTAGAAAAGTTTCTTTCCGAAAATTAAATGCCAATGGTAATACTGATATATATGAAAGAGAAACTTATATCATTAGTCTGCTTATATCGCAAGTTCACAAGGAATTTAAAAGCAAAGAAAACGCCAAGAAAATTCACCATATCGATATTGAAAAC
>NW_025945278.1:7064-22515 GCF_000764305.2 Hyalella azteca | reverse complement strand
TGTCCATCGGCACTGGGGGCAGGGTTGTCCATCAAGCACTGGGGGCAGGGTTGTCCATTGGCACTGGGGGCAGAGTTGTCCATCAAGCACTGGGGGCAGGGTTGTATATCTTTCCATGTGACGTCCGGTGCAGATTCTTGCTTCTAATTCTGCTTATACTTCCGGGACCTTGCATAAGCCATAAGTTCACTTCTATGCTTCAGAGAGCTCACCACGAAGACGTCGATGACGCAACCTAGACCGTCGCAACCTGCGATTACATCATCCGTGCAGCCGGCAAGTCACCAATTTATTTACCGCTTATTCTTATTAACATATGCGTTTCTTCATGCACTGTCTTGACTCGATCAAAAATATATTCACAATTACTGAAAACAATATGATAAATTCCGGTGCATGCATCTTTTTGGTGGCTAACATAAAGAGTCATTTCGATGGGCCAAGCGCAGTTGGCAAGCCAATCTTTGAGATTGATGACAACCTGTTAGCTCTTTGCTAGTTAGCAATCTTCAGCTTAATTTACTATTTAAATTAGGCTTAATGTGTTTTTAACAAACGCTTGAAATATTCTTATAACAATCTTTGTACGTCACCACCACCATCATTCCCATTCATCGGCATATTTTTAAGCACAATTTTGAACGGTGATAAATATGAGCCTGATGAGGTTTACTGAAGAAGTAATGTTCCTGTGGACGTAGACCTTGATGATGTGAGATCCGGCGTGAATCCCGCTAATCAATATCTACTTAAGAGTATCATTCATTAAATATCCATTAAAAGTTTTTGAAAATTGTAACCATTATACTGGATTTTTTCCAAGTGTGTATAAATATTTTATGTCAATTTCTCCATATCTGTAGTGCAACAGATAAATTCGGCTACGATTTGCAAAAGTGTCGCACTACTGTGCCCCTTTCACCCATACATTATCGAGGGATATTCCCTCTATACTCATCCATACATTTCGCCCACATCATTGTGAATTTTGCCTCCTGTTAATTTCTTTCACTATCCACTTGGTACGAACGAATCGGTCTAGTCCAACCACTCACATTGCAGGTGCATTCGTGCCAGGTGACAACTCACTTAGTTACTCCATGAGAAGAGTGGGAAAAAATTTATCATGAAGTGCTCAGTATTTTTTGATATTCGTGTGAATAGCTAATGTATGTTAGTTGAACTCTATTTATGTTTGAACGCTGTGGAAGAGATTGCTATAGATTGCATCTCGCAGCAGCGTATTTACTTTTTAAGTAAGTATTGGCGTGCGTTGGTGTAAGATATCCGTTTAGCAGGAAAGGAAGTTGTAATACAAATCGTACTTCAGTTTCAAGCGAAAACTGCCCAAATTTCTAAAAAGGCATATAAATGTTTCCGTTTATTTATTTGCATCTGATTAAATTCACGACTAGCTAACCAAACGCCCCGTTTTTTGGAACAGAAATAAGTCCATTAAGATGACCCAACATTTTAGAAATTTATAGAACTGAAGAATAACCTTCAATACGATGTATTATTGCCGGAATAAGATTTTCGTCACGATGATGCATACAATCAAAACATTCAAGCAGGCAACATTAGAATGCACCAATGTTTGTTCTCAGCAGAAAATACCATATGCATGAAAAATTCCATTTGATCCATGCGTCCGAATGGATATATAATAAGGCCCCAAATGTGACGCTCAAAAAACGTTTCCCTATCACATGATATGAATCTGAATAAAATCCACCCACCACTTCAACTTCTCTTACTTTAGTGAGCAAATAAGTTACTAATGATGAATAATATTCTAATATCCTTATTACAATTTTCGTACGTCATCATCATTCCCATTCATCGGTACTTTTTTAAGTTCGATTTTGAATGGTGATAAATTTGAGCCTGAAGAAGCTTTATGAAGAAAACGTATTCTTGTGGACGTAGACCTTGATGATGTGAAATCCGGCATGAATCCTGCTTATCAATAATTACTTAAGAGAATCATTCGTTAAATATCCATTAAAATATTTCGTAAACTATAACAACAATACGAGATTTTTTCTAAGTGTGTACAAATAATTGATGTAAATTTTCATATATCTGGTATGCAATTGATCAATTCGGCTACGATTTGAAAACGTATCGCTCTATTGTGCCCATTTCGCCCACAAATTTCGCCCACATCATTGTGAATGTTGTCTCCTTATAGTTTCTTTCACTATTCACTTGGTACGAACGAATCAGTATATAGTCCAACATCTTACATTGCAGGTGCATCCGTGCCAGGTTAGAATTTATTTAGTTACTCCTCAAAATGAGTGATGAAAATAATTTATTATTAAGTGCTCAGTATTTCTTTTCATATATAGAAATTATTTACTAGCGTTACCCTGAAATTTTGTAAGCTTTGTATAAATATTTTTGAACGCTCTGACGAGATTGCAACTGACTGCATCTCTGAGCAGCGTTTCTATGAAGCTTTATAAAAGATTGATAATTGTGTAAAATTCAGCAGGAAAGAGTTGTAGCAGAAGTCCTACGTTACTTTCATCCGAAAACTGCGTAAATTTCCATAAAGCCTGAAAACCGTATATATGTTGCCGATTATTTCTTTGCATCAAATTATATTATCGCGTAACTAACTAAACGCTCTGTTCTATTGGAACAGAAATAAGTCCATTAAGATGACCAATTAATTTTGAAATCCATACTACTGAAGAATTCCCGTCAATATGATGTAGTATTCAAATAATTTATGAAAGACTGAATTTTTTATTTATTTATAGTGAAGTTTTGATCGAAATCGTGTAAATGAATTTTTGATCTAATCCATCGACCACGTATAAACCGCGCATGTTAGTTGAACAATCACTATGCTATTAATTTGAACTAATTTTTCAATAGTTATGCCTATTACTTGCAAGCAATTATCAATGAGCTATAGGCACTCAAATGCCTGTAAATATGTTCGGCGCTATGAAGTGAGCTATTCCATTACAGTTAACATGAGTAATAATTACTAAAATAAATTCCCCTAGTCAAACTCATGAATTTTGATTGCAGATTGCTGTGAAAATCTAAGTTTTTTTGCAATAACTTCTAGAAAAACTCACATGAGCGGAAACTAAACTAAATATATAAAACAAACCCATGGAACGGAAAAACATACGAGTAAATCATCCAAGAAAATGTAAAAAACGACCATGCCTGGGAACGACCAAAGCAGTCAAGCAGCCAACATTCAAATGCACCAATGCTTGCTACCAGCAGAAAATGTCATGTGCATGAAAGATTAAATTTGATCTATGCGTCCTAATGGATAAGGTTCCAAATGTGTCGCTCAAGTAACGTCTTCACCGTCATTTAAAATCCACCCATCACTTCAACTTCTCTCACATTATAAAGCAAATAAGTTGCTAATGATGAATATGGTGTCTGAAGATGGTGTATTCTCCCTGGGAAGGCCCCCTTCTCACCATGCAGCTCTGAAATATTTATTTGCCGCTCATGATGAGCAGCAAAAACACAAGCATGAGCTGGAAAACGAAATAAAACCTATGGAAATTTCATACGTGATTCTCAAATTTTTTATCGCTTTTATACTTATTCATCATATACTTTACCCGAGGACCACTAATGCCAAGCGGATTACAATGTACGTTTTTTTCCTCTATCAAATAACGATGTTCTTGAATTCTTCAAGCGCATATATGACGAAAAGGATTGATTGCTCGCTGCTATTATTCTATGCACAGAATAGCGAATAAATAACAGGACAGGGATTATTACTAATAAACATTACTACTGCTACTATTACACTATTACTAATTAACAGAACCATCGAATTACCGGTGTCATGTCAAAATTTGCGCGTACATTCTTAGTTTCGTTTCAAATATTTCCTTCTTTGCGCATTAAAAATAATTTTTAGAGCTAAATCGATTAGGAACGTTGTCCGTATACACTCTAATGGTTTGGTGAATTTTCGAAAGTTTTCATTCGTAAGTCATTACTAAAGACCAATAATTAGTGACATATATGAATGTTAAAGATGCGAGAGACAATTGTTGAAATTCGATGGAGTTGTTGATGAATATTTATCAACATCACATGTTGTCAATACCTAATTTAATACTAATTAAATACACATATTATATCATATCATAGTGATGTCGGCGCTGAAGAATAGGCCTGATGTGGCCTATCGCCGATTCTTGTGCTTTTCGGGCCTTATTCACAGGAGATCTAACAACAGGTCCTGAGACCGTATCTTATCCAAACTGACGATAGTTTGAAATAGCTACTAGACTTCCACTCGGTACGATATGGTGCTAGGCATTTCAAGTCTGTACATGTATTGTTATATTGCTTTATCTAGTCTGTTCTTGAACTCTTTTATACTCGGAGCGTCATTGATGTAATCAGGGAGGCTGTTCCACATGTCGGTGCCTCGAAACAAGAAGAAATGTTGTCGCGTGGATAAGTTGCAACAGTTTTTTAGCTTATAGTCGTGGCTCCTAGTGTTGTTCTTCTTTAAAATTCTATTAATCTATAATAGATTAATAGAATAACTCTATAGTGTATAAGCCATGATTATACCTCAACGCTGTCACCATGATGACGTCGATAAACGAGTCCTTGATTAACTGCAACTTACTTTTCATTCATACGAGCAGCCCGAAATTAGCCATTTTCCATACTGCTATATTTAACTATTGCAGACATTTCCAGCCCAATTGGTCAAACGCAGTTGAATTTCTCTCTGCAATTACTGAAAACATAATAATAAATTCCGGAGAAAACGTCTTTTTGGTGGGTTATATAACAAGTCATATCGATAAGGGACGACCTGTTGGCAAGCCAGTCATTGAGACCTGTTAGTTCATTGCTGCTAGTTCATTGCAGACGACCTGTTAGTTCATTGCTAAACGGCAATCCAGATGTTGAACTTAATTTACTTTTTAATTCAGTCTTTACTTGACTAAAATTCTGATAATAATATTCAAATATTCTTATAACAATATTCGTACGCCACCACCACTATCATTCCCATTCGTCGGCACATTTTAAGTCACATTCTGGACGGTTATAAATTTGAGCCTGAAGAGGTTTAATGAATAAAAATATTCCCGCGGACGTAGACCTTGATGATTTGAAATCTGGCATGAATCCTGCTAATCAATATCTACTTAAGAGAAACATTCGTTAAAATATCCAATAGAATTTTTTGAAAATTACAACTATTATACGGGATTTTTTCTAAGTGTGTACAAATACTTGAGGTCTATTTTCCCATTTAAGCTGCAACAAATCAATTCCTCTAGCATTTTGAAAAGTATCGTACTTCTGTGCCCATTTCACCCATACATTATCTCGGGATGTTCGCTCGAAATTCTCCCATGCATTTCGCCAACATAATTGTGAATATTGCCTCCTCTTATTATCTTTCACTATCCACTTGGTACGAATCGGTCTAGTCCAACCACTTACATTGCATGTGCATTCGTGCCAGGTGATGACTTCCTTAGTTAGTCCTCGAAAGAAGTGTAATGACGAATTCATCATGAAGTGCTCAGTATTTTTCGTTATCAATTCTGATCACCGTCAAAAGATAATAAACTTCTTCATATGAGCTAGTGAACTCTTGAAAGCTGAGTTAGAGAATGCAACTGGTTGCATCTTGAAGCAGCGTGTAGATAGTGAAGAGGCGCTTGAAGTATCGCCGTGTAGTTGGTACATATCCAACAGCAGGAAGAAGAGTAAGAACACTAATCCTACTTCGCTGCTTTACATAATTTCAAAATAAAAATCGGAAACCGTATGATTTTTCTGATTCTCATCAATATATCTGATTACCATCAAATTGAATTCTCGACTAATTGACTAAACGCTCCGGTCTTTTACAACTTAAATAAGTCCTATAAGATGACCTAACAATTTTGAAATCCATAGTACTGAAGAATTACCCTTAAAATTATGCAGTATATAAGTATTTTTATGTAAAACCTAATTTTGGATTTATTTATAGTGTATTTCAACCTCGAATTTGTGTAAATTAATTCAATATCTATTCATCTATCACATATGACCCGCACATGTTTCCTGAACAATGACTATACGATTTATTTGAATTAAATTCTACAATACTTCTGCTTATTATGTGAGAGCAGTAATCATTGAGCTATAGGCACTTCAAATGCCTGCAAATATGTTTGGCGCTGTAAAGTGAGCTATCACTTCACGCTTAACAAAAAGAATAATTTCTCAAAAAAGCATCTACTACTCATAGACCTTCTATAATGTAGGTTTACACTTGCATCATTCAATGAGGTCGCCACGCAGACGTTGGTAAATGCCTCGAACCATCGAAGATTGTAATTCAATCATACGAGCTGCCGGCAGTTCACCAGATCCTATACTACGTATAATCTGATTGATTCAATTAGAATCTCTTGCGATTACTGAAAACATAATGATAAATTCCAGAGAATGCGTCTTTTTTGGTGGGTAACATAACAAGTCATATCGATGAGCAAAGCGCCCATGGCAAGCCAGTCTTTGAATTGGCAGACGACCACTTACTTGGCTGCTAATCGGCAATCCACATATTGAGTTTAATTCACTATATAATTTAGACTTTCATTGACTATTATTATAATAAGAATATTCTTATAACAATAATTTTCGTACTTCACCACCACTATTATTCCCGTTCATCGCCGTGTTATCAAGTCAGATACCGGACGGTGATAAATTTGAACCTGAAAAGATTTAATGAAGAAAAAGTATTCCTGTGGACGTAGACCTTGATGATGTGAAATCCGGCATTAATCCCACCAATCGATATCTACTTAAGAGACTCGTTCGTTAAATATCCATTAGAAGTTGTCGAAAATTATAACTACTATTAGGCATTTTTTCTGTGTGTACAAGTATTTTATGTTAATTTTCCCATATCTGGAGTGCAACAAATTTATTCGGATACGATTTGAAAAAGTATCGCACTTCTGTGCACATTTCCCCCCATACATTTCACCCACATCATTGTGAATATGGTCTCATTTTTAATTTCTTTTACCATACACTTGGTACGAACGAATCTGTCTAGTCCAACTTGTTACATTGCAGGCGCATTCGTGAGAGATTAAAATTTACTTAGTTATACCTCAAAATAAGTGATGGAAGAGATTTATTATTAAATGTTCAGTATTTTTGGTTATTCATTCAAATGACTCTGCAACTTGCTGTCATCTTGCTACCTTTGATTTATGATATTTTTGAACGCTGGCTAAGAGATTGCAATTGATTGCATCTCGCAGCAGCGTATTCGACGATTATTGCAATAGTGCAGTGAAATTGTGTAAAATTTTCTTACTGCAGAAAAAGAGTTTCCCGCAGTAAGCCAGAAAACCGTATATATGTTTCCGGTTCTTTATCCGTAACAACTTAAATTCTCAACTAACTAACTAAACGCTCCGTTCTTTTGGAACAGAATTGGGTCCCATAAGATGACAAAATTATTGAAATCCACATTACTGACGAATTTTTCTCAATATGATGTAATATTTAAATAATTTTAGTGCAAATTTAATTTTGGGTTTATTTATAGTTAAATTCTTCCTCGGAATCGTGCAAATGAATTCGACTTCTAATCCATCGACCACATATGACCCGCACATGTTTCCTGAACAATTACTATGCTATTTATTTGAATTAATTTCTTCAATAGCTAATCCTATTATTTGAGTATCATATCATATCATATCGTAGTGATGTCGGCGCTGAAGAATAGGCCTGATGTGGCCTGTCGCCGATTCATGTACCTTTCGAGACTTGTTCACAGGAGATCTAACAACAGGCCAGTTAACCGGATATGATAGGTTGAAACGATAGGTTGAACTGACGATAGGTTGGAATAGCTACTAGATTTCCACCAGGGTCGATATGGTGCTAGGCATCTCAAGTCTGAACATATATTTCTCCATAGCTTTATCTAGTCTGTTCTTGAGTTCTAGTCGCGTTCATACTCGGAGCGTCAACGATGCTATCATGGAGGCTGTTCCACATGTCGGTGACACGAAGCGAGAAAAAATGTTGTGGCGTGGACAAATTGCAGCGCAGCTTTTCCAGTTTATAGCCGTGGCCCCTGGTGTTGGTACTTGCTTCAAATTCTGGTAATCCTTCTGGGACCTTGAATAATCCGTGTGTCCAAGTGTATATTTCAATGAGGTAACCACGCAGACGTCGATAACAGAGGCCAGGAATCGTCGCAATCTACAAACCAATCATACGAGAAGCCGGTAATGTGTGAAGTTTTATACAGCTTATTACTTAAAGCAGGAATTTTCCAATACACTGCGTGATTCAATTAAATTCACATCTACAATTACTGAAGACATAATAATAAATTCAGTGGAATGCATCTTTTTTCTCGGGTAACATAACAAGTTATATCGATGGTAAGGCGCCGTTAGCAAGCCAATCTTTGAGATGACAGACGACCTGTTAGTTCATTGCTAATCGGCAATCCGCATGTTGAGCTTAATTCACTATTTAATTTAGGCTTTACTTGACTAAAAAAACGTTTTCTAGGAGCAAATGTTCAAGAATGTTTAATTTGTTTTAACAAACGCTTCTAATATTCTTATAACAGTTTTTGTATGTCACCACATCATCATTTCCATTCATCAGCATGTTTTTAAGTCCGATTCTATACGGTGATACATTCGAGCCTGAAGAAGTTTAATGTAGAAGAAGTATTCCTGTGGACGTAGACCTTGATGACTCGAAATCCGGCATGAATCCTGCTAATCAATATTTACTCAAGAGAATCATTCGCTAAATAACCATAAGAATTTTTTGTAAATTTTAACTACTATACGGGATTTTTCCAAGTGTGTGCAACAAATCCAATGGCTACAATTTGAAAAAGTATCGCACTACTGTGCCTATTTCACCCATGCATTCTGCCACATCATTGAGAATATAGCCTCCTGTTAACTTCTTCCACTATCTACCTGGTACGAACGCATCGGTCTAGTACAACTTCTAACATTGCAAGTGCATTCATGCAAGGTGATAACTCACCCAGTTACTCCTCGAAAAAGTGATGGTGGGAATTCGTTTTGAAGTGCTCAGTACTTTAGGACATTCGTTCAAATAACGTCGTACATAAAATGAATATTGTTAAATCTTTGTTCTTTATATTTGAACGCCGGCGATGAGATTGCAACTGATTGCATCTCTTAGCGGCGTATTGATGCAGGTTATTTAAATCGTTCAGGGAGTGTAATATCTATTCAGCAGGAAAATATGTTGTAACACAAATCCTGAACTCCATTTTCATGCGAAAACTACCCAAATTTTCAAAGCCAGTAAACCGTATATATATTTACGATTATTTATTTGCATCCAATTGAATTCTCGACTAATTAACCTACGCTCCTTCCTTTTGGAACTGAAATAAGTCCCATAAGATGACCTAACAATTTTTCAACCCATAGTTCTGAAGAATTTCCCTCAAAATGACGCAGTATATAAATAATTTTATGAGAAACCTAATTTGTACTTATATATAGTGAATAGTTTTAACAATTCATACCTCGAAAATCTGTAAATGAATTCGAGATCAAAACCATCGACCACATATGAGCCGCACATGTTTCCTGAGCAATCACTATGCTATTTATTTAAATTAATTTTTCCAATTTATGCCTATTATTTGAGAGCTGTAATCAATGAGCTATCAGCTCCTCAAATGTCTGAAAATATGTTCGGTGCTATAAAGTGAGCCATCACATCACAGTTAGCATAAAAAATTATCACTGGAAAAAAACACTAGTAAAACTCATAAATTTTGATTCTAAATTGCTGTGAAAATCTAAAATTTCTATGAATTTCCAAAAAACCTATTCGAGCGGAAACTGAACCAAATATATTACACGAACCTATGGAACGGAAAAACATACAGCCCCTGGCAAAAATTATGGAATCACCGGCCTCGGAGGATGTTCATTCAGTTGTTTAACTTGGTAGAAAAAAAAGCAGATCACAGACATGACCCAAAACTAAAGTAATTTCAAATGGCAACTTTCTGGCTTTAAGAAACACTATAAGAAATTTAGAAAAAAATTGTGCCGTCAGTATCGGTTAATTTTTAGACCAAGCAGAGGGAAAAAAATATGGAATCACTCAATTCTGGGGAAAAAATTATGGAATCATGAAAAACAAAAGAACGCTCCAACACATCACTAGTATTTTGTTGAACCACCTCTGGCTTCTATAACAGCTTGCAGTCTCTGAGGCATGGACCTAATGAGTGACAAACAGCACTCTTCATCAATCTGCCTCTAACTTTCTCTGATTGCTACTGCCAGATCAGCTTTGCCGGTTGGAGCCTTGTTATGGACCATTTTCTTCAACTTCCACCATAGATTTTCAATTGAATTAAGTCCGGACTATTCACAGTCCGTGACATTGACCTTATGTTTTTTTTTCAAGGAATATTTTCGTAGTTTTTGCTCTATGGCAAGACGCATTATCATCTTGAAAATGATTTCATCATCCCCAAACATCTTTTCAATTCAGTTCAGTTCTCTCCGCGCCATAAGGCGCTCAAGGCTTGGACGTCACTCCTCCACTGGGTCCGGTTTGCAGCTGCCTGCCGTGCTATGTTCCACGAGTTCCAGCCTGCTCGGTTTCTCTCCTTTTCCACCATTCGCCTCCAAGTTGTTTTTGGGCGTCCTCTCTTCCTCCTTCCTTCAGGTGCCCACCCGAGGGCCACAGCACAGTCATTTGCTCTGTCCTTCCTCAACACATGTCCCACCCAGTTCCACCTCCGTCTCCTCACCACATCACTGATTTTCTCCACTTCTGTCATATCACCGACTTGTTTGAGATATGACTTGTTTGACAAACAACAAACCGACTTGTTTGAGACAAACCGACTTGATCTCGAACAAACCGACTTGTTTGAGATATGTTGCTGCCATCGGATCTTGCAAATCTTCCGTAAGCATTTGGTCTGAAAGATATCTAGTTTTCTCTCTTCTCCCCTGGTTAGTTTCCAAGTCTCACATCCGTATAACAAAACTGAAAGAACCAGGCTCTTGAACAGGGAGGTTTTGGTCTTTCTGCTGATGTTTCTGGCTTGCCAGATGTTTGTTAATCTTTTGAATTGTGCGCTTGCCATTGCCATCTCCCCGCAGTGCCTTTATCTGACATGCAGCCCCATATCATCAATGACTGTAAAAATTTGCATGCTCTCTTAAGGCAGTCATCTTTATAAATCTCATTGGAACAGCACCAAACAAAAGTTCCAGCATCATCACCTTGCCCAATGCAGATTCGAGATTCATCACTGCATATGACTTTCATCCATTCGTCCACAGTTCATGATTGCTTTTCCTTAGCCCATTGTAACCTTGTTTTTTCTGTTTTGGTGTAATGATGGCTTTCGTTTAGCTTTTCTGTATGTAAATCCCATTTCCTTTAGGCGGTTTCTTTTGGTTCGGTCACAGATGTTAACTCCAGTTTCCTCCCTCATTTGTTTTGTTGTGCATTTTCGGTTTTTGAGACATATTGCTTTAAGTTTTCTGTCTTGACGCTCGGATTTCTTCCTTGGTCTACCTTTAACAACCTTCCCATGTTGTTTGTATTTGGTCCAGATTTAGACACAGCTAATTGTGAACAACCAACATATTTTTGCAACATTGCGTGATGATTTACCCTCTTTTAAGAGTTTGATAATCCTCTCCTTTGTTTCAACTGACATCTCTCGTTTTGGAGCCATGATTCATGTCCGTCCACTTGGTGCAGCAGCTCTCACTTGTGTAATCCCTCCTTTGTAGATGCAGACTAACGAGCAGATCTAATTTGATGCAGGTGTTAGTTTTGGGGATGTAAATTTACAGGGTGATTCTATAATTTTTTCCTCAGAATTGAGTGATTCCATATTTTTTCCCTCTGCTTGGTCTAAAAAAATAACCGTTACTGACTGCACAATTTTTTTCTTGATTTCTTATAGTGTTTCTTAAAGCCAGAAAGTTGCTATTTGAAATTATTTTAGTTATATGTCATGTTTGTGCTCTGCTTTTTTCTACTAAGTGAAACAACTGAATGAACATCCTCTGAGGCCGGTGATTCCATAATTTTTGCCAGGGGTTGTACGAGTGAATCATCAAAGAAATATCAAAAACGACTATGCCAAGGAACGACCAAAGCAGTCAAGCAGCCAACATTTAAATGCACCAATGCCTGTTATCAGCAAAAAATACCATATGCATGAAAGATTACATTTGAGATATGAGTTCTAATGGACAAGGCCCCAGATGCGTCGTTCAAGCAACGTTTTCACCCATTATATGATATTCTAGGCCTGATTAAAATCCACCTTCCACTTCAACTTCTCTGACTTTGGTGAGCAAATAAGTTGTTAATGATGAATATGGTGTCTGAAGATGGTGTATTCTCCCTGGGAAGGCCTCCTTCTCACCGTGCAGCTCTGAAATATTTATTTGCCGCTCATGATGAGCCGAAAAAACACAAGCATGAGCTGGAAAACGGAATAAATCCCGTGGAAACATCATACGGAAGTCTCATACAAATTTTATTGTTGTTATACATATGCATCGTATACTTTTCCGGTTTACCCCATGACTAGTGAATGCCTAGCGAATTACAATGTCAGTTGTCAGTTTTTTCTCTATAAGATTATAATGCTCAGGAATTGTTCATAGATTAATATGACGGATAGGGTTGATTACTCGCTGCACGACGCTGCTATTATTCATTGGAAAGAATGTCGAATTGATGCTAAAACAAGACTAATTACAAATGAACATTATTGCTGCCATTACCAATTAACAGAACCAGCGAATTACTGGTGATGGCAAAATTGGCGAGTAAATGTTCAGTTTCGGTTCGAATTTTTCATTCTATGCACAAGAAAATAATTTTCAGGGCTAACTTAATTAATGATTAATTTTTTAAACCTTTCACTTGTAAGACATTACTCAAGACCAATAACTAGTGATAAATAGGAACGTTAAAGATACGAAAAACAAATTTTTGAAATTTGAAGATGTTGATGAATATTTATCAACAATTCGTGTTGTCAATACTTAATTTATTACAAATTAAAAACATATATCATATCATAATGATGTCGGCGCTGATGAATGGGCCTGAAGTGGCCTGTCGCCGATTCTTGTACTCTTTGTGACTTGTTGACAGGGGGATCTGAAAACATGTTTTTTGACCGGATCTTTTCAAAACAGACGATAGTTTGGAATAGCTACTAGACTTCCACTAGGTTCGATATGGTGGTCAGGTTTTTAAGTCTGAACATATGTTTCTTCGTAGCTTTGCAGTCTGTTCATGAACGCGTTTATACTCGAAGCGTCAAAGATGTAATCAGGAAGCCTTTTCCACACGTCGGTGACTCAACTCTAGAAGAAATGTTGTCGCGTGGATGATTTACAACACAGTTTTTTAGTTTACAGTCGTGGCCCCCTGGTGTTGGTTCTTGCTTCAAATTCTAGTAATCCTTCTGAAACTTTGTATAAACCACGATTATACTTCTATATATCAATGATGTCCCCACGCAGACGTAGATATAAGAGGTCTGGAAACCTGAAAACCGGTAGCCTATTCATACGAGCAGCCGACAATACACCAATTTATACACTACTTTTTTAGTTAATGCAGACATTCCCCGAACAGGTGTTAGACTCATTTAAATTCCTGTCTGCAATTGCTGGAAACATAATAACAAATTCAGGAGAATGCATCTTTGAGGTGGGTAACATAACAGGTCATATCGATGGGCGAAGCGCCGTTGGCAAGCCAATCTTTGAGATGGCAGACGACCTGTTAGTTCATTGCTAATCGGCAATCTGCATATTGAGCTTAATTCACTATTTAATTTCGCCTTAACAAGACTAATAAAAATGGTTTCTAGGAGCAAATGTTTATTGGTGTTTAATGTGTTTTTAACTAACGCTTTTGACATTCGTATAACAACTTTCACACCTCGCCACCATCATTCCCATTCATCGGCACGTTTTTAAGTCCGATTATAAACGACAATAAATTTGAGCCTGAAGAGGTTTAATGAAGAAAAAGTATTACTGTGGACGTAGACGTTGATGGAGTAAAATCTGGCTTTAATCCTGTTAAACAGTATCTACTTAACTGAATAATTCGTTAAACATACATTATAATTTGTTAAAAATTATAACGACTATACAGGATTTTTTCCAAGTGTATACAAATATTTGATGTCACTTTCCCCATATCTGGAATGCAACAAATCCATTCGGCTAAGATTTGAAAAAGTATCGCACTACTGTTCTCATTTCACCATTACATTTCGCCCACATCATTTTGAATATGGTCTTAGGATTTCACTATCCACTTGCTACGAACGAATTGGTCAAATCAGACCTCTTACATTGCAGGTTCATTTGTGCCACTTGACCACTTATTAAGTTACTCCTCGAAAAAAGTGTTGGATGAATTAATCATGAAATATTCAGTATTTTTTGTTATACATCCGTATCATTCTGACTGGTAGTCGTTGATTGGACAAACACAGCTTGATATTTATTTTTGAACGCTGGCTAAGAGATTGCAATTGATTGCATCTCGCAGCAGCGTATCTATGAAGAAGACTAAAGTAGTTTGGTTAATTCAAATATAATATCAATTGTTCAGGAAAAACTTTCACGCGAAAACTGCCCATATATAAAATGGAGACAGTAATCCGTATATATGTATGTTTCCTATTATTTATTTGCAAAAAATTGCATTCTCGACTAACTAACTAAACCCTCCGTTCCTTTGGAACAGAAATAATTCACTTAAGATGACCCTAATAAGTCCGTTTTGAAATACATAGTACTGACGAATTTCCCTAAATAATATTTGAATATATTTTAATATTCAAATATTTTCAAATAATTCTATTTGAATTATTCGAAAAAATTATTCGAGGTCAAATGAATTCGAGATCTAATCCATCGATCACACATGACACACACATGTTTCTTGAACAATCACTATTCATTTACTTGAATTAATTTGTGCATTAGTTATGCCTATTATTTGAAGGCAGTAAACACAGTTAACATAACGAATAAATATTGAAAAACGTATCCACTACTCTAGCCTACTACTTTGGATTAGTAATTACCGGAAAATCTAATTTTCTAGGAACTTGTAGGGAAACTCATTCCTAAGTTCTGATAGAATTGAACTGAGGAAAACATCAATTCTGATAGAATTTTCAGGTAAATAAGTCGGTAAATGGTGGATATATTAACGATGATGAGCAAGATTGTCTATCATTCCATCAAGCACTGGGGGCAGGGTTGTCCATCATTCCATCAAGCACGGGGGCAGGGTTGTCCATCATTCCATCAAGCACTGGGGGCAGGGTTGTCCATCATTCCATCAAGCACTGGGG
>NW_025945278.1:3761-6303 GCF_000764305.2 Hyalella azteca | reverse complement strand
TATGAAGCTGAAGCTGCACGACAAAGTGATACCGCGGACTTACGTCTCGTATGAAGCTGGAGCTGCACGACAAAGTGATACCGCGGACTTACGTCTCGTATGAAGCTGGAGCTGCACGACAAAGTGATACCGCGGACTTACGTCTCGTATGAAGCTGTAGCTGCACGACAAAGTGATACCGCGGACTTACGTCTCGTATGAAGCTGAAGCTTATGGCAGAAGATGGCGGGTGCTCCCGACCGATGCTCAGGAGATCATGCCGGGAAGCAAGTGGACTAGCCCCTCATAACTGAAGTCTAAAACTGGCGAGAAGTCAGTGACTCGAGTCCAATCATAGCCTCCTGAGGTAGGCTGCAGAATATGATGCTGACCCCGAGTAGTTGGCCACTGCAGGAGAGGCTAATGGAGACTGCCCATAGTTAGTCGCGGAACTTGAAATTCTCTTGCAATTCTCGGAACTTGCAATTCTCTCCAGAGGAAATCCCGAGAGCGCAATCCCGCCATCACACGAAGTCGCTAGAATGGGTGCCAGGCTATTCGATTTATAACGTATTGAAATAAGCGAAAATAGTTCTAAGGCTAATTATATTAATGGCTTAAGATAGCAGTGAACGCTTAAATTTAAATGACTCACATTCCTTGAAACTATACTATTTTCGACAACAGATCATTTCGGCTACGATCTGAAAAAGTACCGCACTGCTGTTCCCATTTCACCATTACATTACGCCAACATGATTGTGAATATTGCCTCCTTTTAATTTCTTCACTATCCTCTTGGTACGAACGAATCGGTCTAGGCTCTAGACCAATTCTCTAGTACATGCAACCTTATACATTGCAAGTGTATTCATGCAAGGAAATAACTTACTTAGTTACTCCTAGAAAGTGATGGAATCAGTCATAAAGTACTCAGTCATTTGTTACATCAGTGCAAGTCACTTTTTCATTGTGGATTAAATCTTTCATTTTCTACTTTGATATTTTTGGACGCTAGCGAGGAGATTGCAACTGATTGCATCTCTCAGCAGCGAATAAATGAAGAAGCTGTAAATGGTGCATGAGATTTATCAAAATGCCCACGAGAGAAAAATGAGTTGCAACACGAATCCTACTATACTTTCATGCATAAACTGCCAAAATTTACAAAAAAGCCAGAAACCCGTATGTATATTTCCGATTATATATTTACATCAAATTAAATTCTCATCTAATTCACTAAACGCCACCGTTCTTTTGAAATAGAAATAAGTCCATTAAGATGACTTAACAATTTTGGAATTCACAGCATTGAAGAATTACCCTCAATATGATGCAGTATTCTAATAATTTTATGAAAAACTTATTTTGGCTCTATTTATAGTGAAGTTTTACCTCGAAATCGTGTAAACAAACATGAAATTTAATCCATCGGCCACGTATGGCCCGCACATCTTGCTTAAACAATCACTATGATATTAATTCCTATCAATTTTCCAATATATATGCCTTCTATTTGAATGGAGTATTCAATGAGCTATAGGCACTTCAAATGCCTGCAAATATGTCTAGCGCTTTAAACTACTAAGTTATTTCTCCCTTCGCAATTAACGTAAGAAATAATTTCTGAGAAAAATTTTCACTACTCAATAATTTTGATAATAATTTGCCCTTATATTTACATTTTTTTATTTACTTCTAGATAAAACTTAATCGACTGGAGACAGAGCTAAATATATATAAGGAATCCTAGAACGGTAATACTTACGAGTTAATCACCAAAGAAAAAATCGACAACGATAATGCCTGGGTAAATATTGACCACAGGTATTCCTGTGGACGTAGACCTTGATGATGTAAAATCCGGCATAAATCCTACTAATCAATATCTACTTTAGGGATTCATTCGCTAAATGTCCGTTAGAATATTTCGAAAACAATAACTACTAAACGGGATTTTTTCCAAGTGTGTACAAATATTTGATGCTACTTTCCGCATATCTGGAGTGCAACAGATTAATTCGGCTATACGATTAGAAAAAGTACCGCACAAATGCGCCCATTTCGCCCACATCACTGTGAATATCGCCTCCTTTTAATTTATTTCACTATCCACTTGGTACGAACGAATCGATTTAGTCCAACCATATATATTGGAGGTGCATTCGAGCTAGGTGATAACTCATTAAGTTACTCCTCAAAATGAAGTGATGAAATGAATTTACAATGAAGTGCTCAGTATTACTAGTCATTCGTTTGAAGAACTATCATGGCACGATTAAGTTCATTTTGGTCAAATCGATTTCTTTTTGGAACGCTAGCAAAGAGATTGCAATGGATTGCATCTTCGAGCACAGTGTTTATGGAGAAGAGAAGGTTGCTTTGAAGTTGTTATACAGTGGGGGGAAATAAATATTCGTACACTTGAAAAATCGTATTTTAATGTATGTAAGTACACAAACCTAACAGGAAAAGTGATTTAAATTATGTATAGAGACGCATAGTATTCAAAAATACTATCAAAAGAAATTAAATCTCAATGCAACAAAAAACAATGCAACAT
>NW_025945278.1:0-1956 GCF_000764305.2 Hyalella azteca | reverse complement strand
GGTTGTCCATCATTCCATCAAGCACTGGGGGCAGGGTTGTCCATCGTTCCATCAAGCACTGGGGGCAGGGTTGTCCATCATTCCATCAAGCACTGGAGCTGCAGGGTTGTCCATCATTCCATCAAGCACTGGTGGCAGGGTTGTCCATCATACCATCAATCACTGGGGGCAGGGTTATCCATCATTCCATCAACCACTGGAGGCAGTGTTGTCCATCATCCCATCAAGCACTGGTGACAGGGTTGTCAATCATTCCATCAAGCACTGGGGCCTGATGGACGGAGGTCGAGGTCACCACGCGGACGTCGATAAAAAAAGCCTCGTATCCTGGATACCTGCAATTCAATCGTATGAACAGCCGGCTAATCACTAGCTTTATTCTATATTGTAGCAATCCGCATATTGAGCTTATTTTGTTATATGATTTAGGCTTTATCTGACTAATCAAAACATTTTCTAGGAGCCAAGGTTTAAGAATGCTTAATGTTTTTAAAAAAACGATTCTCATATTAAAATAACAACTTTCGTACGTTACCACTACCATCGTTCCCATTCATCGGCCCGTTTTCAAGTCCGATTCTGAACGGTGATAAATTTGAGCCTGAAGAGGTTTAATGGAGAAAAGTATTCCTGTGGACGTAGACCTTGATGATGTGAAATCCGGCATGAATCCTTCTAATCAATATCTACTTAAGAGAAGCATTCGTTGAATATCCATCCAATAACGTTTTTGTAAATTATTATTCTTATACGGGATTTTATCCAAGTGTGTGCAACCAATCAAATTGGCTACAATTTCAAAAAGTATCGCCCTATTGTGCCTATTTCACCCATACATTTCGCTCACATAATTGTGAATATTGCCTCCTTGTAATTTCTTTCACTATCTACATTGTACGAACGAATCGGTTTTGTCCAATTTCTTACATTGCAGGTGCATTCATGCCAGGTGCTCAGTATTTTTGGACATGTGTTTGGGTCACTCGAACTAATTATTACAAATTTAATTGTCATTAATATAATTTTTCGAGCGCAGGCGAAGAGATTGCAACTTGTTGGATCTCATAGCAGCGCGTCCATGAAGGAGATATAAATATTTCAGTGAAGTTTTGTAAAATGTTCTTTAACAGAAAAAAAAGTTGTAACACGACAACTAAACTTCATTTTCATGCTAAAACTGCCCAAACTTACATAAAGCCTGAAAACCGAATATATGTTTCCGATTATTTATTTGCATCAAATTGAATTCGCGACTAACTAACTAAACGATCCTTCCTTTTGTAATAGAAATAACTCCCATAAGATGATCTATCAATTTTTAAATCCTTAATACTGAAAAATTTCCCTCAAAATGACGTAGTACTTAAACAATTTTACAAGAAACACAATTTTATATTTATTTACAGTTAAGTTTTACCTCTAAATCGTGTTAATAAATTCGAGATCTAATCCAACCACCGCATTTGACCCGCATGTGTTTATTTAACAATCAGTATGCTATTTATTAAATCAATTTCTTCAACAGCTAATCCTATTATTTGAGGGCAGTAGTCAATGAGCTATAGGCACTTCAAATGCCTGCAAATATGTTTGGCGCTATAAAGTGAGCTATCCCATCACAGTTAACGTTAGGAATAATTACTGAAGGAAGCATGCAATAACGAAACTCATGAATTTTGATTATAAATTGCTTTCTAATATGAATTTCCAAGGAAATTGTAGAAAAACCTTATTCGAGCGGAAACTAAATTAAATAAGTAACATGAACTGTTGAGCCTACAAAAAAATAAGTAACAACTGTCGAGCCTACAGCGCGCGGTATGTGAGCCCAGCGTTTCAAGCTGAAGGTTTTGCGGTCAGTGTCTGAGCTCAGTGTAATCCAGTGATATCCAGTGTAATAGTGTAAAATATCCACTTCAACATTATAAGAAGAAAAACAAGTTAAGATGGTGAAAT
>NW_025945277.1:0-508 GCF_000764305.2 Hyalella azteca | reverse complement strand
ATCGAGGAACTCTGACTGTGCCGTACACTTGTCTTTGCAGATCCGGTGGTTCCAGAAGTGGCAACTTATGTTTAATATATAAAGATGTGTCGCTTTTTTCTCATCTTGCGTATTATGAAAGCTTGTGAAAATGATAGGTCATCAAAAATTTCGAGGAACAGTTTTTATCCTCATCTCAGATGAGTAACAATATTGAGGCAATCTGACGTTTGATTGAATTTGCGAGAGTCGAATTTGCAACATGATTGAAAGCATAAGGCGTTCGTTAAATGGCGTAAATGCCTTCAGTATTTAGATTTTAGTTTTAAGTATGCTGGTATTGAAATTAAATTCGTTCTATTGAAGGAATTTTTGTCCGATTCCGATTTTGTTCTGCACTAATCGTAGTTTCCGCTAATACCCGTAATAAAGGATCTAGTGTTAAAAGAGGAGCTAACTACTAACGAAGCTGCCTGCAATTAATCAGAGTTTTTGTTTACATTTTTCCTTGCGTCATAACTTCATGCCT
>NW_025945276.1:0-1322 GCF_000764305.2 Hyalella azteca | reverse complement strand
TGTTGGGTAAGATTTGAGGGTAAATGATTGTGGTGACCTATGATTTAAGCTGTTTATGGAAAGTGTGACGATACACCCCTTTTGCTAGCTACTTACAAGTCAGTTGACCGAGTTGCAAAAAAATAACCAAATAGAACGAATCAGGTGTAAATTTGCGTGAGCGATGCGAGATAGGCTTCTCAATAAAATTGATATGAGTGAAGGCCGCGAAAATTTCCGAAAAGGTGTCTTGACTGAATTTGCATTTAAGAACACAAAACACTACCGCAACCGGGGCAACAACAAACCAAGCACTTAACAATATTCCAGACATGGTTTCAACTGAGTAGTCACGTGTAACGATGAGGTATGTGGAACAGGTGAGGTAGAGAGCGTTCATCAGGCAGTACCAGGTTATTTTCTTCATTTTGTTGAATTTTGAAGCAGTCGTTTTCTTGTCCTGGTCAATACACACAAGTTGAGCTTCAGTCGTTGTGATGCTCATCTCACTGGCGTTGTCAATATGCGCTTCCAACAATTTCATCTCGATTATCTGGAGCCACATTTTTATGTTCCCAATGCAACCCCATGAACTTGAGGGCCTCAAACCAACGTTGCAGTGAATTTTTTTAATGGCGTGTAGCAATCTTTTCTTGACGAAATTTATTTTATGTCCCAAATATAACGCTGATCTTATAGTTCTAATTATAATTGCATTATAGGTCGTAAAAATTTGCAGGTATAAATGAATTTCCTTGATTTAATTATTCAGATTTCTAGTCTTTTTATTCGTCAAACAGACTAGTAAGTAAAAAAACAGTAAGTCCAAAAATGATAATCGGTTTACGCTAAACTGGAGATTTAATAGATTTCAGTACCAAGGTTTGGTTACTCGCTCTAGGTCTAGGACATGATCCAAACTGAGCCGAAGAAACGTTCCGGCTTCAGAAATAAAAAATGCTTCAATAATTTTCTATGTTTCGACTCTGCAACAGAGACATATCAAGATCTGTCAAGCCAGTGAATCGCCAATCAACCCCAATGCATGTATAATCATGAATACATTCCCCGACATGGATCTATAATATGAATGCGGCGCAGACACTGGCATATTTCGTACAAGCAAATAGTATACGCAGACGCATGGCCTACGTATAACAACATGTATGTAGACCACTACACGTAAATGCTGTTCTAATTTAATCACGAAATTTATTTACTCCTTTAAAAATTACTGTCTACTTCTGCGGAATTCAACAAGGGCATTAAAAGAATAGCGCTGTGCTTTGCTGTAAGCGAAGAAATTTACACTCATTTTAGATAAAAGTGGCGAAGGTCCTGTA
>NW_025945275.1:0-1174 GCF_000764305.2 Hyalella azteca | reverse complement strand
ATTGGTTGCTTGATGTCTCCTCCCAGCCCACCCGATGTAGTAAAAATTTTAGTGTAACAATGCATGTAACCAATAAGTTTTCTTCAGTACAAAAAGTCATGAAAGACTTCTTTCACATTTTTATTCAGCAACATGAATAACACCCGCATCTTCAAGTGAGCAATAAAAATAAATGATGACATGCAATGAGGGTTTGAATTTTTATGAAAAGAGAAAACTTGGGTGTAAAATAATCGAGTTCCTCTCTGGTTAAATTTCCTGGGTTGAATTTCCTTAAATACACAAGAAAGTTGAAGATATCTCTGTCCCGGCGTTCGTAAATAAAAATTAAGGGTGGCGCACCGATGATTATTGGTGGCGATAATCGATTATAGGTGGCGTAACGGCGGGTGGCCAGATCTGCCGAAAATCGACAAAAAAACACCAATAAATCGAAAGGGTGGCGAGTATAGGTGGGAGTCATCGATGAATCGGAAAAATTAAGAGTGGAGCTCCTATGTTTTTAGGATGGCTATCAGCGGACGCCATAGGTGGAGCGACTATGATTCATATAGTGAATTAAGAGTGGCGTGCACCACCTATCCCACACCTATAACCTGCCGATGGCCCCCCTACCCGTAAAACTCTTCTTCCACCAATAACTGCCCTTTGGCACCAGTGGCGCATCTATGAGACACCTATGGCCACCTTTAAAATCAAGTCGATAAAAATTTTTAATTTTAATTTAGTTTCAAATCCGATGCTTTCGTATTTACTGATATTGCTTCATACAATCACCATTCTAAGGGCTACGTATGGAAATCCACCAAGGCATTACAGGTAACAATGTCAGACATGTAGCAGGAACAAATAATCAGAGTACCATACACCTACCTTGTGAGAAATCGACTTGAAGAAGAGTCCCTCCCTGCAGGATTCGAACTCCGATCTCCCGCACGCGAAGCCGAGCCTCTACCGTTGTGCCATAGGAGAGGACATGGCAGTCGAGTAATTTTAAAACATTTAACTGAAGTATTGCAAATATTAATTTCGTCAAATGACAGAAGTTAATGTTGCCACCGTGATGATTAGATGGTTCCACCAATAATTTTATTTGAACATGCTGCTGCATTCGAGTAAACACCCGCTGAAAGAAACTTCATTTATCCGTAACGATCGAACGATGGTTCAGCTC
>NW_025945274.1:0-9427 GCF_000764305.2 Hyalella azteca | reverse complement strand
AATTTTGTGTTTATAAATAAAAATTATAATATGTAATTGAGATACCATACCTAGTACCTATGCATCAATTTTGGGCAAATATTTGTGAGAAATAAAAATCTCAAATTTAAAGTTATAAATAAAAATTTTAATATGTAATTGAGATACCTAGTACGTACCTATGCATCAATTTGGGGCAAATATTTGTGAGAAATCAATACATAGAATTTAGGGTTTATAAATAAAAATTATAATAGCTAACCCGCCAGTAGCCACTCGCCAACACTGAAGGTCTGAGAGTGGTGAGTGACGAGCCAAGTGTTCACCACTACCACCACCACCACATTCACCAACACTGATGTTGCGGCCATCACAAAACCTGTCAGAGTGATAGATCTTCAGAAAACTTAATTTCATCACTTATTGGAAGAAAGATTCAACTGACTAAACTGATTGACGGCAACTAATTCATTATTCCGTTACTAAATATGCACATTAACAAAGGTAAAATCTTTCACATAATCTTCTATCTATGTATTCAATGAGAAGTAAATAATGATGTAATGTAACACAGCAAATTATAATATAATAGAAAATTATAACAAAACTATTATAAACCTCAAAATAGATATATATGTACATAAAACACATGTGCAAACAAAACCATGTACAATAAAATTAGGTACCTACCTGTTTTCAAGTAGAAGAGAGCCATGGAAATATACAACAAAATATGTCCATTACCCACCCAGTACATATTCTAGAATAGATTAATGAAATAATAGAACAATGCTATACAAATTTATATAGGTAGTACCTATGGTATTTATAATAGNATGCAGAGAATCTGCAAGCGTCTGTCTGTAGAGTTGCTCTTTATGGGCTGCAGAGCAACACAGTAGCTCTTGTACTGCAATGTGCTGCTCTTCTTACATATAAAGCTTTCACTGCTGCTGCAAACATGGTTAAAAATCTTCAAGTGAAAAAGTATATGACAAACAGATAAAATTTGGTAATGGTTACATAGATTTGAATACCTAAATTTCTTTAAGCTTCACCCAAATCATAATTTAAAATTCCTTTGTAACATGGAATGTTTTTTTTTATATGGCAATGGAAATAAATCAAGCATGTACCATACACAAAGAGATATAAGGTCAAATAATGAATTAGTTGCATCAAAAACATTGGCGCATAAAATATATTTTAAAAGCATGAATGCCTGAGTGAGGCAGCCAAAAATCAAAAAATAAATCTAATAATTTTAAACATACTTCTGAACATACTTCTGATTTGAGGCAGACAAAATTTAAAAAATAAATCTAATAATTTTGTGTGTGTATAATAATAATTGTGTGAGGCAGACAAAAATTAAAAAATAAATCTAATAATTTTTGTCACAACATACTTCTGATTTGGAGAAGATTCAGATGAAAAGGAGGTCAGTGGCAGAGACTTGATAGAGTAGCGGCTATGCAGCATTAGATAGCAGCAGCAACAGCTCTTGAATTGAGGTCTTCATTAAAATCACACACAATAAGAAATTTTCCAATATAGGTAATCTAAAATTAGGCTTTTTCTTTTCTATAGATATGTACAACCTTGCTCTTTCAAATCATATTTCATAGTTGGAATACAAAAGTTATGACAATTAATTCATTTGTAATCAGACAAGTACCTATACAAAATGACAATAACATTTTTTTAATTATTTCCTGGAGATCTTTTGGATAACCAGAAAGCTAAAAGTTGTGTGTCAGAAAACATCCATCATTGGCAACATAAGATAGCATACCTTTATATAATAAACTGACTCTTGATCAATCAATGCCACTGAGTCATTTTGTAGCAATTATTGCTCAATTTATAACTACCTACTGCATAAATTATATCTTATTATTAGTAATTAATGCTCAAATAATATTCATCAATTCAAATATATCATATCACCATCAAAGAGAGGATCATCAATGGAGCAGCTGAAGAAAATCCAGACAGGATGCCCAGAGCTACGCAGGACACGGGTAATAAAGCCGGCAACCACAAGCCAGGACCTGCTTTAGGTCTGCTCAAAGAAATTATCATTAATTTGATCATCTTTTGTCCTTATTATATCATTCTATTTTCTATTATTGTATTCCTGTGTGGCTAAAGAATAAAGAAAGAATAAATGTATAGTAATAGAGAATAATAATTATTTGTACACTAGGTTCATAGTGCTCTATAACATGAATAAGAAAAACAATCAAAACTATGCATAAATGAATAGGCAAAACACTCATTCATGTTAGATGTAAATCATCTGAAATTGAAATTCATTTTCAAGTTTGCAACTTTTCCTCACATGGATGAGTAACTACAAATTTTTAACTACTACTACAAAATATTGAAGTAGAGAGAGATTAGAGAGACAATTATTTACAATTTCTTGAAATACTATGCTTATTAAATTTCAAGTAGGTAAGCAAAGCAAATACCCAATGTACATAATAATAATAAGCATGGGAGGCAAAACCTGAATCTTTCATTGGTAATATTTTGACTTCTACATTCTATTGTTAGGTATTTTTCAAAATTGTTGTCAGAATAATAATTAATAGAATAATAATAATTTCACTGTTTGAACCAAAAGATGCAAGGGCTCATCATTATTAATATTATTTCAGTGCTCACGTGAATTGAATATAGCAGCCATTATATTCTTTTACCTGAACTTGAGGCTGTGACTCTTTTTGCCGATGACAGGAATGATGGGAGGTATGGTGGTGACAGCAGTGATGGTGAGGTGCACTTCTGTCTTCACCATTCTGTTTCGTCATAGAAGGGTCTGGAGCCATTCCAAAGTTATATAATTTAATATGTACGGTAAGCAAAATTTGCAAAAAATTCCAAGTATTGGTTTAAGGAACTCTTGAAGCTCATCTGCAATCGACCATCTGTTCAGATCTTAACTTTTTCATGGTTCACTGACACCTGATATTTTAAAATTTTCAGGCTGCACATAAAATTCAATTATCATAGACATCAACAATCATTAACATGTTAGGAGCGGGGATCAAAACTGCTGACTATGTGTGGCTTGCTATAGCATCAGTGCCTGTCCACATATTGAAGTGAGGGGTTGTGTATGTGTTTATCAATGTGCTCAGTTTAAGAATAAAGGCTAAAACCAAAAAAGTTGCATAAAACATTTTACTGAATAGAAGTCCTAGATAAATAAAACAGAACGTTTCGGGCTATGCCCATCATCAGCTAGTAGAATACATCTGGAAATACATGGAAATGTTCTGTTTTATTTATCTAGGACTTCTATTCAATGTGCTCTACATGCTAGCGCAATAAAATTCAAGACCCACATGCGGGTCGTTTTGCAAGACGTACATAATTAATGTATTAAGTAAAAATGTAGGCATTCAATCCTGAAGATTCTCCTACTTTTGCTTTAGTTTCTGAGAATTCAGAATCTAACATCATACTATACTTCAAGCATGACTAGTCTTCACTTACCTGGTCAACCAATTTTAAACTACAGTTTCGACAGAGAAGTTTCAAAAATAGTATTAAATTTCACTTATAAGATATTCAATATAAACTAAATGGTTCTCTAAACTTAACGTATGAAATGCGTATGACAGCTTAATGGCTTATGAAATATAGCCAAAATTATTCCTAATTAAAACACAACGAAAATACAATAGCTGCTTGAAGTAGATATGAGGCAAACCAGAGCACAAAATAATCAACATTCAATCAATCGTACATAATTTTTCCCACTCAAATTCCCTTAAATTTAAAACCATTTTGAAACGTTAGGAAGGACGCGGGAATCGCATCATGAAATGAAATTGAAGCTGGTTTAGGAAATTGGTGAAGCTTATTAGTTTATTCATAAATTCAAATTTATAAATTGTACCAACAATGGAATATTATAAAGATATAAAACAATCAAGTGGTAAATATATGCGTATATGTTTAAAAATAATCAAGCTTCAGTTTTCTGAAAAGAACATGAGGTATGGAAAACGTAAAAACGCTCGATAAAATTAGCGTTTATTTACCTACAAATCAAGCACTAATTACATGGTCGTTAAAATGAGCATTTTTCTTCGGGGACTTCCTGATAAACAAAAATACGGCCTTTAAAAGAAGGCATATCGCATTAAGCAACTGAATTTTATTTTGTATTTTGCAGTAGTAGGTATATATGACGGTAAGAAATCAATGCCCATGAACGGCATTACATGGATTTCTCAAGTAGCAGGTACACTGTTAGAAAAATTACCGTTAACGGTATTACCGACGTTTCAGTGGCCGGTCAGCACGTGAAAAAAAAACACTGTGTCGCCGTTTTTAATCTAATTTAACACTAGAAATCCGGAAAACATCTGATAAAAACGGCGAAACAGTTCATTTTCACGGGCGACCGGCCACTAGAACGCCAGTGGGACCGTTTTTTCACCGTTTTTTCTAACAGTGTATTTAATATAGGAAACACGATAAATTTTTTCGCTATTTTCAGAGTTAGTAGAGAGCAGAGCACATTGAGGCTCAACGATGTATTTACAAAGGAAAAAGCACCAACTTTTTCCAATGATTAGACTAGGCGGAAGCTCAATTATCACAGGAAAATTCGAATGACAATCAAATTTCATTTAAAAGAAAAGTTTCAAGTTATTCATACAGCCGCCAAATATTCAGTTATGCAGAATCCTGTAAACGTAATCAACGGAAGTGCCAAATTATCCACTTGATTAGTGAAAGCTTCAACAATGGATGTTGAAAATATGGTTATAACCACACCCATCCACCATACCATAGCATGGTAGCCGACGTTAACCCAACCCAACACCACCAATACCACTATTACCATCACTTGACTTGCGATACCACACGCACTGCCCTCGATGGTCTTATTAGAGCCAGGGTATTTATGTCTACCATAGCGAATACCACCGATACTAGCGAAGGTATCCCCGATACCAACAGCGAGAACCCCAGCCAGTTGGAGTAAAATCATTTGCGAAGAACTAATTGAAAAATTCTCTATTAATTGGTTGTTATTTTCATAATCAAATCGCTCTGTTCCTACATTAAAACATTTCCCGTTTTCGGGATTAAGAATTTCGCTTTCATCTTTTAAAATCGAGTTTTCAGAGTCAAAATTTCGAAAGAGGGGGTCAATGTAAGAGGGGGTGAAGGGTAGAAAGTTGTTCCCACACGGAGAGCAGTAGATTGAGGGGGGACAGTGGGGTAGAGGTAGAGGTAGAAGCCACAGAGGTAGACTGAGGCCGACAAGAAGGTAGATCGGTGATAGGATCAAGCGGCCACTGCGGTCTTTTTCGTCCAAGAAGCTGGCGAAGGCCGAACTTAAAGTCGGTGCTACGTACGCTACGTCCAAAACACGAACAACCTGATGAAATAATACAAAAAATTAAAAAATATAAATACAAATAAGTTAGTATAATAAACCAACGGGGATTACAAACAGATGTTAAATGCGAATTTCAAGCTAAATGTCGGTTTTTACTGGCCTTTCATTATTAGAAACCATTTGAAACTGTGAATATTAAGAGTACAGGGAAAACTAGGTATGATAAGTCTCAGAAATTTTTCATCTCGAGCAATGATTACAATGATGATTACAAGGCAATAACAAATGTAATATTATTGCGGTAACAAATCGAAGTACAAACATCAATACGTGACACATTATAATTTGTGTAACAGAGAAAAGCGGCGAATATAATATATAGATAGAACACATGAACAAGGAAGCTTCTTTTAAAAAAAAATTATTTATTAATCATGTGGGGAGAAAGCAAATAAAAAAATGAGATAAAATTAAATAAACTGTGAGAAAGAGGCAGCAATACAGAATTTGAACGATTAATGTGGAATTAAAATTCATTAGCATGAGTAGAGATAGAGGCAGAAAGACTAATGGATTATTCTTTTATTGGAAAATTAATAATAAATTTGGAAATAAAAAATTGGTGACAATAAACGACGGAAAATAATTATATAATACCTAATATGGAAATAGCAAATTAGTGATAACAAATCAGTGAGAATAAATTATTACTAAAAAATTAGTATTAATAAATCGGTGATCATTGATACGTACTAATCAATTTGTGACAATGAATCAGAAATAATGAATTTATTTTTAATAATTTAGCAATTGAAAATTTATGATCATTCCCTATAACTAATTTAGTGATAATTAATCTTTAATAATACATTACGAAGTAAATATAAATCAGTACCGTAGGTATATAAAGAATTAAAGACGATAAGTCAGTACAAAAAGATTAAGAATTAGTGATGATAAATCAGTACCTATATAAAGAGTTAAGATGATAAATCAGTACTTATAGAAAGAGTTAAGATGATAAATCAAGTTTGATTGAAGACCAGAGCATGCTTTTTATTTACAATCTTCTTGTTCGTTTTTTCAATGAGTCGAACCAAATTTCTAGCTGGAGCCGGGAGATCGAAAAGCAGGTCTCCGAATGACATTTTTAATAGATTGAGACGTTTCGTATTGTATCCTTTACCTTTGATATGTACTTCTGTCATTTCAAATACAATTTCAGATGTTGTAGAACCTTCACCAGCTTGATAATGAAAATTGTATTTTCGAAACGTCGCAATATATTAAAATGTCATTCGGAAACCTGCTTTTCGATCTCCCGGCTCCAGCTAGAAATTTGGTTCGACTCATTGAAAAAACGAACAAGAAGATTGTAAATAAAAAGCATGCTCTGGTCTTCAATCAAACTTGCATAAAAGATAAGCTTCTGCCGAACTACACCGATGATAAATCAGTATACCGATATAAAGAGCTAATGAAGAAAAATCAGTATATAATTAATTGGTAATGATAAGTCAAATTATTGACCTCGGCGATGAGGCAAGCGATGGTCGCCGCGACGGAGGCCAAGTGAAGGAAGGCCGCGTCTACGGCGACCCCTGCGACGCACACGACCACGGCGAGTACGTGGTACGTCTTGCGTACCACGGGTACTGGTACTGCACGGTACCTGGGAGGAGGTGACAGGTTAATGGTACGTCTTGCGTACCACGGGTACTGGTACTGCACGGTACCTGGGAGAGGTGACAGGTTAATGGTACGTCTTGCGTACCACGGGTACTGGTACTGCACGGTACCTGGGAGAGGTGACAGGTTAATGGTATGTCTTGCGTACCACGGGTACAGGTACTGCACGGTACCTGGGAGAAATTAAAATAAAAAACAATGCAGCAATAAAATCGCAAGGTAAAAGGCCGGTGTATTCGCCTGTAATCGTAAAAGAAAAATACAACAACAACATATTTTTATCATTTATTACACTATTTGTAACACGTAAATCAAGCAAAAATTCACCTCAGTGGAGCTTAATGTAAACATGCTATATAGCACATAAGGCTGTATAATATATTATGTAGATCTATATAACATATTTATTATACATGTTCTACACATATAGCGCATAGGTATACATTATATAGATTCTAAATAACATATGTATTATATATGTTCTAGAGTCTAGACATACGGTATAACACATAGGTATAAATATATAGATTCCATATAACATATTTATTATACCGTATATGTTCTAACACATAACACATAAATTAACACATTTTAACACATATATATTATATAGATTCCATGTTACATATATATTATTTATGTTGTAGACGTACTGACCTATAGACCCACTTAGTGGTGAGCCAGGCCACCACACTGCATGCGGTCCACCAGCACAACAGCAGCACGCGCCCCCACCTGTACAGTAAACTTTATTTGTAATCATTGTAATGACTATTGTATGTACTCTTCAATGTAATGATTATTTTCCTTGCTGTACTGAAGAATGATTATTGTTGGTACTGTACTATGTAGTAAATATTGTGGTACTGTAGTTACTGTACTGGAGAATTATTATTGTTTATAGAGCAGTAATGGTTTTAGATATGATTTTAATGATTTTTGTACATAGCGTACAATGTGCTGTTTATTTCATGTAGTATTGATTCTATAATTCAAATCCTCGTCCTTTGATTCGATTTTGGAGGAAATCTAGACAAAAAGCATATAAATTTGTCACAATCTTTACACAAAGCAGAATGATTAATCAGATTTTACGTTCAATAATTTTCAACTTTTCATTTTTTTAATGAAAAATCATTTTGGAAATGAGAGAAAAATTCTTCTAACGTTTTACTTGCAACAAAAAATATTGCATAAACTTTTATTAATTAATTCTTTAATTGACATTAGTCCATTAAAATTAATCAATGCAGTATTGCTAATTATTAAATTACCCTAGACCAGGACGGGAGCCGACAAGTTCCCCCAGGAGCCAGAGGGGGGAGAACTCCCCCAGCATCAGGGAGCTCCAGAGCACCCCCACGCCCCCCACCACGGCGGTGAGGGGGAGCAGCAAGAGGGGGGAGGTGGGGGGCGGCAGCAACAGCAGCAGCAACAACAACAGTCCTGACAGCAGCACTGACAGCTGCAAGACAGCATTAGTGACAGCTGCACTGACAGCTGCAAGACAGCATTAGTGACAGCTGCAAGACAGCATTAGTGACAGCTGCAAGACAGCATTAGTGACAGCTGCAAGACAGCATTAGTGTGGCCATTATTACAGTTCATTTAACACACTAAAAATGCTTGTGTAAACAACAATAGTATTTGTAAAATGAGCTCGATGCTTATGAAATGAGTGGACAATACTTTTGTGAAGACACCAGTAACAGTCTCGTCAGTGTTAGCAACGAATCAGCAAAATATTTCAGTGCATCCATTGGCTGTAAAACTGCCAGCATGATATTCAGTGTTATAATTTAATTGCCTATACAAATACATATATAGTAGGTAACAAAATCCCTTAAACCAGTGAGAGAACCATTATAATGTTTAATATCGTTCAAATTAAAATCAAAATGTATAATCATAATCATCTACCTACAATGCAAATACTGAACCTGTGTACAAGTGTATGAATATGTGCAAATGTATAGAGCTGACACAACAAGCTGCTACCCTGTACGAATTTATGGAGCTAACACAGCCGACTTCCTGTATGAATGTCTAGTGCTGACTCAGAGATCAAATTACCTGTATGAATGTATGAAGCTGGCAGTGTGTGTATGGACTGTGTATGGAACAGCCACTAAGCAAGCCGTACACGCAGCATGACACGCACACACCCACACACTCTCCTGAAAACGAATTATTTATTTATTTCGGGAAAACTTATTCCAGAAAACGATACTAAATTTGGTTTAAGGAACCTTATTCCATTCAATGTAATTGTGATAGTGTACCGTGTGCAACAATTTTGGGCAAATATTCAGGAGAAATGAATATCTCAAATTTAGAGTTTATAAATAAAAATTATAATATGTAATTGACTTACCGTACCTAGTACCT
>NW_025945273.1:0-1015 GCF_000764305.2 Hyalella azteca | reverse complement strand
GAAATAACCATATCTATATTTCTGGGAAGAAATACTGTATTATTCATCATGGCATTCCCCAGATGTCAGTAAAATGCATCTACTGCCGTCCTAAGCGCGTGAGGAAGCTAATTTTATTTTTTTAAATCATTCATACTTATATTGGCAAACAAGTTAAATAAATTGTCATATGTTTTTCCGAAAAAATGCGGTGATCCTACGATTTTTTACATCTGAAGCTACATTCATTCATCATGAATGCTTTCAATTCATAGAAATCATTTTTCAAATCATCTCTTATGTCGAGAAGTTGTTTTATACAGAATATTTCAGAGAATACACTACAAAATATACAGTATGTTTCACAGAATACAGTACACAGTTTACAGTATATTTCGGAGAATACAGTACACAAAATGCAGCATATTTCACAAAATACAGCACACAGTGTATACAGTATATATCTCAGAATACATAATACAATATATATACAGCACATATAAAAAAATACAGTACACAGTATACAGTATATTTTATAGATTACAGTGCACAGAATACAATACACAGTATACAGTATATTTCGTAGAACACAATGCACAGTATACAGTATATTTCACAAAATACAGTACTCAGTATACAGTATATCTCTCAACTAATGAACTTAACTCGATGAAACTTGGTGCACGTATTCATTAGGATCTAACGGTAATGTTTAGCTCGTGAAAATTTTTTGAATTTTTCCTTCATTTGTTTTTGCCCTCTCACAGAAAACAGTACACTGTATACAGTATATTTCACAGAAAACAGTATACACAGTATATACAGTATATTTCACAGAATAAGAGCCAGTATTCAATTATGTTACCCCCACAAAATAAAGAAACGAGAGTAGGGGTAACATAATGACACTAACATTAATTAATTAGCAAACAAATGGCATTAATCAAACCTCTCAACATTCGTTTGTTAACAAAACTCTTCTCGTGGAGAACTGAGAACCTCACTCTCATAATACCGTTACATTTTGCTCCAACTA
>NW_025945272.1:0-471 GCF_000764305.2 Hyalella azteca | reverse complement strand
GGCATTTTAAGACTGAACATATGCTCCTGCATAGCTTCGTCTAGTCTGTTTTTGAAGATGTTCATACTCGGAGCTTCAACGATGCTATCAGGGAGCTTCAATGCCCAAGATTAAGTCGGTGTCTGCCTCTGAAGTAAAGTAAGAGCGAACATGCATTCAAACTCAAATAAACATAACGAAAACTGAGAGTGATCATTCCAACAAAAAATAGAATTTAGAAGGTTTAGAAGATTTCCACCCATGAATTGGTCAAATCGATACCGACCAGGACCAAATTACAAATGTATATACTCACGCTCATGCTAGCAGCAAAATCTTTTTTGTACGCTTTGGGTATTTTCCACTATAAATTCTCAAATCGAAACCGATCTTGACTGACCCTAATTGACAACGAAGCTATTTAGCGCACTACGTGAAAACGACGCGTACAAAAATAATTAAAAAATGATCCAAAAAAATTAGCTATGCAAC
>NW_025945271.1:0-4055 GCF_000764305.2 Hyalella azteca | reverse complement strand
CCGCGCCGAGGCGTGGCGCACGCACGAACGCACGCATTTGATCGCGCACGAACGGAGCGTAAACGTCGCGCTGAGCGCTCCTCGGGACAATGACTGATGAACGCGAGACGTGCGCGTTCGTGTGAATGAAATGAACTTTTGGGCGTTTTTTTTGGTGGCTTTGTCGCGAGTACTTTTTTTTGTTGTTCTTCAAGGAGTGATCATATATACATATATATTATTAGGAACATTATTAGTTTGTCTAAGATATTATAATTATTTGGTTAATATTATTTGTTGGTATAAGAAAAAAATTTCCTTTATATATATAGTGAAGCAATATATACTTATATATGACAGCTAAACTGGAAATATAAATAAGTATTGATTGCAAGATGTATATTTATTAAAACGTTTTACCTGCAGTTATTTAATGTTAAGAAGATATTTTATTACCATTATTGTAACGTATGTGTAATTTTTGTACGTTTCGATAACACAATTTAAAAGCTATTTTTTATTTGCAGGATGCATTTAAAATTTTCGTAAACTAAATAGATAATAAATTTTCGTATATGTAATACAATTGAGAACTGTAGCTGCTAGCGTTAAATGGAATGGGAATGAGACCAGGAATCTCGCGTCATCGGTAGCTATAACAACGGAAGCAATAACAACAGACCTGATAACAATAGCAGCAGCAGCTATAACAACAGTGAGAACAACAGCAATATTACAGATATATTGACGACAATATTTATAACAATAAAAGCAACTAAAAAATACGAAAAGTATGAACAAGTAAAACGAAAGTGGCAACAAAAGCAGCACTAAAAACAGCAACACGAGAAGCTTCTAAAAGTTTTCTTCATCCCATTCACAAATTGAAGTGAAAATTGAAATTGAAAATTGGTGAGTTTAAATGGGCCGATTTCCAACCCCTGATTTCAAATTCCTCATCAAATCCTTCCTATTCCAAATCCACTAAATCCTATGGTTAAAATACCTCCTTTATTCCCTTTCCAGAAAATCCTTTCAACCTTCCCCGCTATATTCCTCAAAACTCCTCTCTAAATCCCTTCAACCCTTCCCTCCAAATCCCCACACGAAGTCTCCTCCTAATCCCCATTTCTCATTATCAATTTTTTTTACTCCCCAAATATATTCCAAGGTAAATCCACTCCCCCAAAGATCTTCAAATCCTCCCCATAAATCCCCTACTATAAACTTTTTCCTCCCAAATCAACTATAAATCCCTTCCTTTCCCACGTGCTCGTAAAAAATTCTCACGTGCTCGTAAAAAATCCCCACGTGCTCGTGAAATTCCCATGAAGCAGCAAAGAATTCGATGTTTTTTTTAATTCAAATGAGATGTTGAATTTTCCCTCATTTGGGGGAAAATTTTGCGTGGGCAAATTTTTTCTCCTTTCGATTTTTGCGTCCGAAAATCACTACGTGTTTAGTAAAAAAATTTGAATTTCGCCCCTGGAATGCTCATCAATGAAGTAAGTGAATTTTAATCTTGAATTAAAGTTGTTTCTATTATTTTTGACATTTTCTGGTGGTACCGGTATTTATGAATTCTTTTCAAAAATACCTGGGTTTTTTTAAATTAAAGTTTCCTTCATAGGATAACTTTTTTATTGTGACTCTTTCACAGTAAAACGTTTAATTTTTTCTATTCGATTTTCTACTGTATCTTACTATTTTAATGCAGAACTAATATTTCACGCACAAATCTATAACAAATAAACAATTTTTCTTTGAAAGTAATGACATGTAATTTTTTCAGTTTCTAGAAAAATATTTTATTGTTGTATTTGTGAAAAAGTCCCCTTTTTCAGTTTCTAGAAAATATTTTATTGTTGTATTTAACAAAATATTCCACTTATTAAAGCGCGATCAAATCAGCACGTAATAATTCTTAACCACCCCGTAACAGAGCCGACGGCCGCCGCCGCCGCGTCGGTTTGCCGCCAGCGCAGCGCCGGACCGGAGCCCCGACACGGCGGTACGTACAAACGCAGTCTTTGATTATACGCTGTACGTACAAACGCAGTCTTTGATTATACGATGTGCGTACAAACGCAATCTTTGATTATACGCTGTGCGTACAAACGCAGGTTTTGATTATACGATGAGCGTACAAACGCGGGCTTTGATTATACGCTGTGCGTACAAACGCAGTCTTTGATTATACGATGTGCGTACAAACGCGCGCTTTGATTATACGATGTGCGTACAAACGCAGTCTTTGATTATACGCCTGTCTCTTATACACATCTAGATGTGTATAAGAGACAGGNAGCCAAGTTTCGATTATGCATATTTATTTAGTTTCATACACAGTAATAAGTCACTATTTTTTATAAATTTAAAACTAGATATACATTCATTTGATCTTTATTAATTAATTCAATAAATTTTTGGAGTGATTTTGACGGCGTAAAAATATTCAAGAAAATTTCCAATATAATATTTGAGGGTTGCCTGGTTTTATATGAGGGTAACCTGGTTATATATGAGGGTTGCCTGGTTATATATGAGGGTAGCCTGGTTATATATGAGGGTAACCTGGTTATATCTGAGGGTAGCCTTGTTTTATATGAGTAGTCTCATTATATATAAGGGTAACCTTGATATATATGAGGGTAGCCTGGTTATATCTGAGGGTAGCCTTGTTTTATATGAGTAGTCTCATTATATATAAGGGTAACCTTGATATATATGAGGGTAGTCTGGTTATATATGAAGGTCATTATGATGCAATTGAGTCTCATTAGTATTTATTTCCTATTAAATTTTCTTGCTATTTATTTACATATATCAACCTAGAATACATTATTTAGTTACCATAATTAAAATTTATTAGTATTATGGTGTCTCATATGCTAAGTTTTTTATTAATTCGTAATAGTTCACTCCTGCATTCACTCCAATAATAAATTACAGAAAACCGAAAACTACAATTACTAAATTGAATATATTTTATTCCTGAAATTTTAGAATATTTCTAAACTCCTCATTACTAATTATTCAATTGGACTCACGGCACTGTTAACAATTATAAAATATTCATCATGAATATTTATATATTTTATGAATATTTCATTCGTAAAAAACTCAACGAATTTTACTACTTGAAATGGAGAATAAAGATAAAATTGAACAATCTTCTTCAAAGATGAAAAACAATTCCCCTCAATAAAATCAAATCAATTATTATAAATTATTCATCACAATTCATCTAATACATCTTCCACAATTTCATCATCCATTCACCGCTCAGAAACACGCGTTAATTCACCGAACAAACGCTGCCGTGGACGTAGGCCTAGGGGGGGGGGGCAAAAAAAAGTAAATAAATAGGCCGGCATGTGAGCGACTGGCCTAATTCCGTGACCTTGAAAGTAGCGTCGCTCAGATGAGGTCAAATGAGGGAAAAGTTTCCCTCTTTTTCCCCTCTAATTGAGCTCGCCGTCGCCGAGTGAACGAAACTTAATGAGACGAGCCGGAAGGGGGTGAGGGGAAAAAAGCAATGGGGAGGGGGGGGGTTTACTCTCGCTCCCTTCTCGCTCCCCTCACCCGTCTGTGTTTTTACCCTCGCTTCAACGCCTGTTTATTGCCAGGCTATTTACCTATTCCTCATTTTCTTCATTTCACGCTCACCTTCCTCTTTAATTATCAATATTTTTATCCCATCAATAATATGTAATATTTTATTTCTATATGATATTATCAATATCTTATATTTTTCATTTTTTGTTATCATTAAAATATATTAGTTTTTAATAATATTCTATTATCAATATTTTTTATTTCTTATATTTTATGTTTATTACCATAAATTCATGTTAAATTCATGCCACACCATCACAAGCCCGTTATGCATCACCATAAATTTATGCCACACAATCACAACCCCCTTATGCATCACCATAAATATATGCCACACCATCATAAGCCCGTTATGCATCACCATAAATTCATGCCACACCATCATAAGCCCGTTATGCATCACCATAAATTTATGCCACACCATCACACGCCCGTTATGCATCACCATAAATTTCTGC
>NW_025945270.1:0-338 GCF_000764305.2 Hyalella azteca | reverse complement strand
ACCTCATGACATTTCATAACATAACAGAAAAACATAACCTCATGACATTTCATAACATAACAGAAAAACATAACCTCATGACATTTCATAACATACCAGATAAACATGATATGTCATGATATAACCTCATGACATAAACATAACTTCATGACAACGTCGAGTGAAAGTCTCCTCTCTCTCGGCAGCAAGATGACGTGACTGTGAGTTCGCGTCAAGAAATTATTTATTAATGGAATAGATAGCACTTAGAAAAAACATAACTCAGTACTCACTGCAGTGAGTGACAGAGAGCGCATTTTCTCGTCGACGAAAACGTGAAGTCACGAACAGACGGACAG
>NW_025945269.1:30721-46390 GCF_000764305.2 Hyalella azteca | reverse complement strand
GTTATTAGAACTGGTCACTTATTTAACACATAGCAATGATTAAGGCTAAAAAGCCTTACAATTACCAAATGATAATTGCAGGGGTATGTGCCTAAAACTCACTTGATCGTACGACTGTATATGTGATGCAAAGCAGTCAAGAAGAGCTGCGTAGTTGCACGGGCTACAGCGTAGCGACGATTGAAGGCAGGCAGACTACCCCAGCTGGCTCTGCACCACTCAAGGTCAACGGTAGCAAAGCTGCCAAAGGCCGCTTTCTTCCTTTTTCTTTATCGCTACGATTAAATTCGAGGAAGAAACAATCTAAAGATCAAATAGAGCTTTAAAATGTTCAAAGCAAACAGCCTAAAACGGAGTTTGCTCTAATTCAATAATTTCCGGTTTTTGTTTTACGTTCAAGTACCAACATTTCAACCGAATATAGGGTCATCCAAAACCCCGTGGACGAATTTTCATTTAGATTCTAAGTTAAAATTGTCCCAGTTTTCATTACTAATTTATTCTAAATTAATCTCATTTTCCATTGCCTTTGCCTACAGTACGTGGTTGCAGCCTAAGTCGTCTTGTGGATTCATTTCAAGCAGATGCATCGCTAGCTCAGCTTAAATCAGTAGATGCCTGTTTCTCATGCACAGCAGCCTAAACAGTGATACTAATAGAATAATTATTGATATGCCTACAAGCCCGGCGGGTGCGGGTGGGCTTTATCTTGTCCTTGATTTACCAACCGTACGCACTACGCATCTCATCAGTCTTAGTAATCAATCGGCGTTCTTGGAAAGAAGTCTATTGGGAACGATGATCCTAGCAAAAATTATATTTGTGAAGACTAGTGAGAGTTTTATCTGTGGAATCAGTGTAGACCTTGGAAATTTTGACAGATTTGAATAAAACAACGGCAGACAAGGCATAATGCTACGTTATCCCATGCCAACTAGTTTCTAGCATGATCTGTAGCGAAGATGTCGCGTTGAGAAGGGATATGTTCTCGCCGGTGATGTTTAATTATGTAAATCACCGAGGCGATGTAATTACGCTGTATCGTATCTATCCAGCTGTCTATCGCACATATCTATGAATAATTAATTCCAGTAACGCTATTGCGTCAAGACGAAGCAGTTCGCCAAATTGCCTACTTCGGCTACTATCGTTTATTGTCATAGTATATGACATTTAGTATATGACTTCTTTTATGTCATAGTATGTGATCTTTAAGTTCTGCTATGATGATGTCGTAAGACTAACATGTTGTGGGAATTTCAATACAACATAAAAATTATATGTTTGACATCCAGGACGAAAAATGTGTCGCTAGGCTTAAATAGTATTCCAATTGTGAATGTGAATTAAGAATGCAATAAGGAGGTAGGCTTCCTGGCTCAATCACGAGCAATAGGCTCCATCATTCACGCTCTGAGCGCACACAAAAATGTCCTTGCGCGTTAGGGAGATCGAAGACTGAAAAATAATTAAAATTATAAATCACAAAAACGCTGATGCTTTTTTTCTCCAAAAGACAGATCAATATTAAGGTAGTAGTGGCGGGAATTATCCGCAACCTTTATATAAATCTATCAAAATGTTCATCGAGATCACACTTCTTCTGGCGCTTCTGGCTTTACTGTTATTATCATTCAGGAAGCCGACGCGTATGCCACCAGGTAAGCATACTCGTTCCTCTGCCACAAATACAATGATAAATACAAACCTTTTCTCCAGTTAACCACCACGATTTTTTAACCACCACAATCTTGAGCATCAAGGGTTTTTCCCGTCTTCGCGGTGTAAATTCATTTGAAAAGGTTCTCACCAATATTGCTCTACATATTGTAGAGCAATAAACGAAATTGTAGTTAGTTAAATGCCACGTTTATAATAATCCTTTAATAAAAAAAATAATAAATATTTCGGTATAGCAAAATCGAGAAGTATCGTCAGCTTTAAAAAAATAGAATTTAGACTAAGATGGAGAATGAATTTGAAGAAAAATTTGATCCTATGATTCAAACTTCATAATTCTGAGAAATGTAAATAATTATCTGTCCGATCTTATTTGAAGTTTTTGATATTACAATAAACTACGTTTCTAACGGTGTAAGATCTAAATTATTTTTTACACACGCAAAGCTAGGCCATTAGCTCAAGGATCGCCTGTGTATCCAACAGGTACTTTCGGGTGGCCGGTTTTAGGAGAGTTGCCGCCACGTTCAATTCCCATCACCGAACATTTGAGGAACCTCAAGAAAAAGCGAGGGGATATTTTCACGTGGGTTGAATCTTGATCTTCAAAAAACAGTTTTCAAGCATAATTTTTACGAAGAACAAACTCTTCATTGACAAAAAATGCATTCATATAACTCGCAAGATTTATTGTAGTTCTTTTCTAATTACTTATCAGTGAGATTTTAGCCCTCGATAATCCTATTATATGTTTACAAGTACGAGATGGTATCAAGCTCCTCTTGGTTTAATATTTTTATAATTATTAGGGTTAATTAGTTTTTCAAAGCGATCAATGTTTACTGAATTGCACTCAATTAATGGTGTTAGCGTTGGTTCAATGCCATTTAATATCAAACAGGGTCAACGGGAATGGTGTTTTAAATGGCAGCGAATGCGATTTTTGAAGTATGAGCGTTTGAATCTTACATTACATTTCCCATCCTCTAAATTTTCACCCTCAGGACGAAGTGGGGCTCTCACCGCATCGTGGTCGTCACCGACTACAACCTCATCAAGAAGGCGTTCAATCATCCAGACATCCAGGGACGCCCGGCATTCTTCTCGTTTGATATGTTCATCTACTTCAAAAATGCTGGTAGATTCATTGCACATGTACTTTCGAAGATTTCTTTATTTTGTTTGATCAGGCCTCAAATCGAGTCGGGCCTGCTCATACTTATGTCGCTCATACTAGTGAGCGATTTCAATCGTCCTTACAGATGTTTTGTCTCTATGGTACTTTTCTACTTTTCTTTATATTACTTATGGTAAGTGAAAAATAAGAATACAAATTATTTTTTTAGAGTGAGATATACACCGATATAGCTGGAAAACACTTTCAGCGATACAGTGTAAAGAAAATATGTTTCACCATTTTTTGTTCCTATGAACGAAATGTGCTTTTAATCGGGGTAATGATATTTAAATGTATTTGAAGTTTCATTTCAGTGGATATTCGTGTAAAATTGCTTCAAATCATTATTGCTTTAGTTCACGTACTTTGTCATTGTAACGTACATATATGCATGCACGGAGAGAAATCCTGTATAGCGCAGTTTGTGGGACCTTGCGGATTATTTAATTAACCAACTGAGTCGTGGTGCGTGGTTTTTCACTATACATTTTATAGGAAGTAAAAATGGATAATTTAAAGTTGAATTATTCAATTAGTATAACGTTATATTGAAAGTTTTTAGCACTTTTTATTAACAATTCTGTTACAGGTATAGTGAGAAGCCATGGTTCAGTGTGGACCGAGAACCGGCGGTTCATGTTGCGCCACTTGCGTGATCTCGGTATGGGCAAAACAGCGCTCGAGGGCTCCATTCAACAAGAGGCCGAGATGCTGGTGGATCACTTGGATAAAACCTGCGTCGGCAAGCCTGCCGTCATGGATCACTCCATCAACTGTGCTGTGGTCAACGTCATCTGGCAGATGCTCGCAAGTAAAATGAATTTAGGAAAATTTTGATAATGCGATTTTTTTGACACTACAAATGAAAAATCAAAAGAATATTAAGGTTGCATGATTACCCGAGATTCTTTTCCTAATTTGGACGCTGGAGGAATTTTGTTATATTTCAGTTGCGTGATCATTTCATCTAGAGAAGTAAACTATACGTGCAATAGAGGGTGGAATAGGAATTGTAGATGATATTCCCGAACAAGAAACCATGATAGAGTGAATTAACATAATGATCTATTTTCAAATATTTTTCATACCTTAACGTTATTCCTGTTTTTTTTTCGAACATATGAATGGAGATGTATTAGTCTTATTTATTTGACGTTGAGGAATTTTTTGCGAGTGCCTGTATCACAGACATGTGATTTTTATTCTAGACAAGCAATACACGTGCCTTTTATTCTAGGCAAGCGATACGACGTTGAGGACAAGTTGATGCTGTGGTACAGCGGCATGATTGAAGAAAATTTTGCCATAGTCCAGGGACGTGTGTTTCTTATCGACGTGTTTCCTTGGCTGGCCACAGTTCTGCCCTCTTTCATCCTAAATAAGTTTTTCAAAGTTGATGTTCTCTGTAGGAATCGAGACGAGATCCAGTCGATGTTCAAGGTGAGTGTTCCTCTCTGTGACGCATGTCTTATCTAATCTAGCTTGGCTGTTCCCATGTGTATAGATTGTTATCATAACAAATGTAGATTGGCTTACCGTAAAAATTATTTCATGTGTCGATTTTTCTATTGGTAATTATGTCTATTTTAGTTGTGTTTTTACTTGTCTGCATGCAGTACGACCCAAGAAATCGTCAACTTTCAGGTGACGTGTCTAATATATATGAAAGTATGCTTGGGCATTTCAGCATTGAATTTTATAACATAGATGTTGAAAACAAATATTCAAACCACTATTCTTCTCATCTGCCAGCAGATTACGTTAATCATGAGATCAAACTCGAGTTCAAACGAGGACTACGAGAAAAAGTTTTCAATGAAATGAAAAGTGATTATTATTATACCACACTTCCTAAGTCCTAGTTAATATAAACATTTTTATGATGATTTTATGTTTCTAGTATGCTGGTTAACTGAACAAATATGTAAAAGTTCAAACGACATAAACACATTTCAATTAGAAATTTTACTTACGAGTTCTTCTTTTTATTCTGCGTGAATCTAAATACTGAACAACGGATCATTCGTTAACGTATCAACCATAATCGCTCTTTTTCCCTATACAATCGACTCGTGTGATTTAACTTTTGTTATAGAAATTTATTGACGATCACATGGCGACCCTTGACCCCAACAACCCTCGTGACGTCATCGACCAGCTGCTGCTGGAGCGCGCCCACAGAGATGCCCCTGACTTCCTCACTTCTGAAGACGGTAACGGGTGTAATTTTTATCTTTTTAAAGACTGTAATAATTATATTAATATACAAAATTGGTAACGATTTCAAGACGATAACTTCGATAATGGTTTGCATGGTCACAAATTGAATATTTGTTTTTTAACTCAAAAGGAAAGGGAGTGTCAATATGATTTATAGTGTGCTTATATATTAGGTATTAAGTTGTCCATCGAAAACTGCACAGAGTTTGTACAGGGGTTGGATAAAATAATTGGAACACTACACTTATTAGTACCTTTTCTTTAAAATCCTCCTCTGTCCAAAATATTCATCAGATTTTCGTTATATTGGTATACATACATAATTAATATATGTTGTTTTTACTATTACAGGTATATTGCACTATCTATTCTAGATTTATTTAAAAATTAGGTAAGATGCGTGACTTAACTGATTTAGAAAAAGGGCAAAGGGCTCGCATGACAGGAGCTTCGATCACCAAAGTCGCTGAGGTTTTCGGTTTTTCGAGGGCTACTATATCAAGGACGATGACGCAATTCGAAAAACAGGGGAAAACATCTAATAATCGCACTAAATGTGGTCGACCCTCAAAGCTATCTGATAGAGATCGAAGAACATTAAACCGCGTTATGAAAAAAATAGGCGATCTACGGCTACTAAGGTGCGTGCAGAGTTAAATCAGCATCTCAGCAATGAAGTTTCTACCAAAACCGTTCGTCGTGAGCTTCATAAGGGTGGCTACCATGGAAGAGCCGCTATCAGGAAACCTCTAATTTCTTCTGGAAACATTCAGAAGCGGATGCTGTGGTGCAAGGACCACAAAACCTGGTCTCCAGACCTGTGGAGGCGAGTAATATTCTCAGACGAGTCCTCCTCCTACGAGTCAGACGAGTCCTCAGTCCTCAGACGAGTCCCTCAATATTCTCAGACGAGTCCTCCTCCTGTCTGGATGAACTGGAGAAGGTTTTGATGGAAGAGTGGTTTAAAGTTTCAATAAAACAAGTCAAGAAGCTGTACGAATCGATTCCCAGATGTATTGAAGCTGTTTTGATGGCTAAAGGGGGTCCAACTCCGTATTAAATAAAGTTTCTCTAAATTTATCAGGTGTCCCAATTATTTTGTCCAACCCCTGTATGATCTAAGTAATTTGCGTAAAGTCTGAATCTATTTATATAATTTCTGGCAGAATAATACATAAATTTTATTTGTAAATGTTATTGTTGTCTAACGTGAGAGTACTTAGAAGAGATGATGATATAAAAAAAATGTAACTCAGTACTCACGGCAGTGAGTGACAGAGAGCGCATTTTCTCGTCGACGAAAACGTGAAGTCACGGACAGACGGAAAGACAGACGAATATGACGAGCACAATAGCGCCTTTTTCCATAAATGAGAAAATGCGCTAAAAAGATGAAATTTCGATGCACACTCAAGTTTCAGTTCACTACAACGATTTTAAGTCGTGAATTTAATTGTTTATTATATGTATGCAGAATACAGTTTTTAATTCAAGTTATAAACTGTATTCTTTTTTCTGCCGGCGCGCAGAATTAGACGTAACGAGCATAATGGGCGACATGTTCGTTGCTGGCTCTGAGACCACCTCATCAACTCTGCGTTGGATGATACTTTACATGGCCATCAATCCTGAGGTGAACATTCTTGATATTAAAGTTTAAAGCAGTAGTTTTAAGTACCCGCCTAACTGCCGTAGCTTTTACGTTCTGCTGAGTTGATTTCAATGGAATTCCTAAAGTTTTTTCCTAACTCTACTAATGAACACCATCACAGGACTGTATCAAGCTGCTCCTGCTATGTATTTTCCATTATTAAACGCCAATGGAAAATATAACAAATTTTTCCTCATCACTTATCACGCTGTAAAATTTTGTATTTATTATTGTGTTCAACTTACATATATTCTTATGCATAAAATTGTCCCACAATTAATTAGCAAGCTAATTTTTATACCAGAAATTTCAGTATCAGCCGGCTTTCCGGAAATATTCTTCGCCACAAGTTAACTTTTGGCACCTCTGCCAACTCGTTGTTTATGCTTCGTATACAGTGGATATGATAGTACACGAGTGTAGAAGCACACTGTTTCCATTTTTCATCTGTTTGCGACGTTTTCACTTGCAGATTACGCGTTAGAGCATGCGCTTCTCAGTTGAGAAAAGAGCGTGTTAAACCCGTTGAAGCGTTTAACCTCGTGTAGTGCATTTAAGCGATGAAGGTTTTCTAGAAAGCGATAACGGGCTGATAATAAGTTCGATTAACCTCGCTTCTGAGCTTCGTTGTTCGAAGTGGGACAAAAAAGGAGTTTCTGTGCTTCTTTTACAGTATATTCCCATTTTTAATACTGCCTTCTTTAGCACAAAATCGTCTTGTCACCATTGTAAGCAGAACATCGTTATGGTTATTCCTATGTCATATAATATATAGCAAAGGAAGGATTTCATACGTAGCATCTAACAGATCAGCAAACTAATTCCGAAGTGGGCGGAAGAAAATAAACAATATGCATGACTTCTACTTCTTGGCAATCGTCATATGCGTGGATAGTTGTTGTTGTTTTTTTTCTCAGATTCAAGCAAAAGTTCATGAACATTTGGACGCCGTGGTTCCTAGTGATCGTCTGCCATCACTTAACGACAGAAATCAGTGAGTAGAGATGAACAGCTGAGATTTTACATCCTGAGCGTGATAAATTATTTAATCATTATATTCAGGTAGGTCAGCTCGGTAATACATTGTCCCAAACTAGTTTATTTATAATTCTTACAACTCTGACATAATAATTCGTCGAAGAAAAGGAAAAGATTCAGGATTAAAACAATTGAACATTTCCACAGACTGCAGTACGTAGACGCCATGTTGCTGGAGGTCATGAGGCTGAGCTCCCTCTTGCCCATCGGCCTGCTGCATACGGCCACCGCTGACGTCACCTTCGAGGGCTATGACATACCGAAAGTAAACCCAACATAATTCTTTGTTTCTTTTTTCAATACCAGAAGATTATTTGATTACACCATTGCCACAATGTTAAAAACGTGATGTTCACAGAAAACTAAAGTTCGTTTCCGTCGTGACGTCTAATTCATATCCCAGGGCACGTCGGTTCTCGCTTGTGCCGAAATGTGCCATCGCGATCCCGCTTATTGGAAGCATCCTGACAAGTTCTATCCGGAACACTTCCTCGACGACGAAGGGAAACTCGATGGGAAAAAAGAAGGATTTCTACCTTTCTCTCTTGGTAAACGATACGCAGAAAGCTACTGATGTCGAATTTTCCGAATACCTAATTGCCGATGATCAGTTCCTTAATAAATAATGAATAAAATAAAAATAAATTTGATTATTCTCGCTCATGTGAAGTAAAAATTAACCATAATTAGGCGTTTCCTTGTTTCGTGCTGCATAGAATTTCTTCTGTTGGTTTGTCTCAGGGCGCCGCCAGTGTCTCGGGGAGTCTCTGGCTCGCATGGAGCTCTACCTCTTCTCGACGGCCATCTTGCAGCGCTTCACTATAGAGCCGCCGGAGGGCGTCACGCTCTCGACGGAAACTGATCCGTCGCAGATGATCTTCAACTTTCCAAAGCCCTATGAAGTGCTCTTGAGAAAGAGAATTTAAACGGAATTGTGGTCTGGTACTGTTGACATGACCGAACCGAAAACTTGACGTAATCTTAGCTTCTGAAGTATAACTTTCGTTCAGGAAATTAGCAGAAAAATCCGTCTTTCATGGATCATTTTGATACGTTCATTATTATCATATATAAATCAAAGTAGCTGCGCCATGGAAACAGACGTTCTCGTCGGGTTTATTTATTAGTTGAAGGCTAAAAACCTCTTACATGTCTCTTTGTTTGTTTTATGTGTGATACGACTTAATTTTTTTGGGTGTTAAGTAACGATTTTTGAAAAAATTGCTCTGGCGAGACGACGACTGGAGCTTTTTTCATCTCATTAAACAATTTTGTGTCGCGTACTAATCCAGCACAGCAACGTTTATGGTTGTTTGGGAACTTCTTAAATGAATGAAAACTGGCTAGCAAATGCGATACGAGATCGCACAAAGAAATCACAATATTTCGCTGAGCTCTCATGTAAAATATATTCTCGACATCAGATAACTAAAGATCATCACTATAAGTCCTATGGGCAATATCCAATCTATTCTTTAAAGTTAGCAAACTGGAAAGTAAAATGTCACTGACACGCATTATATTGACTAAGCCACAGATGCCAACTACCCTATAGAAACAGAAATTGTTATGCTATGAAATGTTTGGAAAAATTAGAAAATTTTTTATTTAAACATTTTCCTGTATGTATCATAAGAGGTGACTTTTTGCAAACATGAACACTATCAAATTGAACCGAATTATTAGCATCGAAAAGAAATACATTAAGAACATTACTCTGTTTTATTAAACTTTCAATATCGATCGCCAAAATTCTCGAATATTCTTCAATACTGCATGGGTTCATCAACATTCAGGAAGCTTGACACGATTAACTATATTTGCCTGTGGACGAAGTATGTACATTCTTGCTTCAATTATTTCTTCACGTAATGACTATTTTACGTTAATGAGAACGTAAAAATACTATAAGTAAAACAGATGATAAATAATTGACGAACTTTCGCCAGCTCCAATATCATTAATAGGTTATATGGAGTAGCGATTGATAAATTTCTTTATAACCAAAATATTGCAATTAAATTTCCTTTACTTGAATTGTCATAATGTTACACGTGAATTCCCTGAATTAGCTGTTTATGGTGAGCAACTAATTTCACTCACTGTAAGATCAAATAATTAATTTCCCAGTCAATCACCAATGTGGGCAACGAAGTCGATTATTGTGGGTTATGTCATAACGAGGGAGATCCCACAACTCGATGATTTGGCAGTCGAATTTCCCTAAACAATCTTTACAGATGCACGGCGAACTATCGACTGCGGGTTTATCGCTACAGATCGAAGTAAATGAGAGTAGGCAACTCAACGGAGCAAACCGAAAAAAAAATCATATGCAAACTTGTCGGTTGGATGTTCATCCTATTAAACTAATAAATCTGATGTTAATGTACACTCTAATTTATTATGAAAAAATTAATTCATGATTTTGTGATGAACACATAATAATTAACTGATTATGTTACTGATTAATAATCACAATTAATTACGTTATCACCGTTACTATTATCTAAAAATTTACTTCCTGCATCGTTACTACCATCACCATACCACTATAGACCGTTACTACCAGCACCGTTACTACCAGCACCGTTGTTACCAGCACCGTTACTACCAGCACCGTTACTACCAGCACCGTTGCTACCAGCTTCGTTACTACCAGCACCGTTACTACCAGCACCGTTGCTACCAGCACCGTTACTACCAGCACCGTTGCTACCAGCACCATTACTACCAACCAGCACCGTTACTACCAGCACCGTTACTACCAGCACCGTTACTACCAGCATCGTTACTACCAGCATCGTTACTACCAGTATCGTTGCTACCAGCATCCTTACTACTAGCACTGTTACTACCAGCATCGTTACTACCAATATCGTTGCTACCAGCATCGTTACTACCAGCATCGTTACTACCAGCATCCTTACTACCAGCACCGTTACTACCAGCATTGTTATTACCAGTATCGTTGCTACCAGCATCCTTACTACCAGCATCCTTACTACCAGCATCCTTACTACCAGCAAAGTTCCTACCAGCATCGATACTACCAGCATCCTTACTACCAGCATCCTTACTACCAGCATCCTTACTACCAGCAAAGTTCCTACCAGCATCGTTACTACTACTAGCACCGTTACTACTAGCACCGTTACTACCAGCACCGTCTCACCGCACCTATTCAATCTATCTTTATTCACATTGTCATATTGTTTTAAGTTTGTAATACAAAATAATAAAGAGTTTATTAATTTCGAGTGTGAAGGCGTTAAATTAATATATACTGGAATTGCGCTGAACGTTCTACATGATATCTAACTTGTCTTCAAGACGCCTATTATTATTATTATTATTATTAATTATTGGCCCCCTGTATTTCTATTGCATGTTTCGTATCGTTGATGCGTTCGTTCACAGTATCGAGAATTATATGGTCATTCTACCTCTGCATGGATGACATCGTTCGCCTGTTGTATGTAGTTATTGAACGTCATACACGAATCTCATCGAGGAATTCACTGGTATAATAACCATAAATAAAATATTTCTCTGTATTACACCTTTCGCACAACAAGATGGACAGTGCAGGAAACTACAACGTATAGTCACAAAATAGAGATCAGAACGCGTTCCCTTAACAACAAATGCAGCAAGGAAAACTTCAAGATTCAAGACCAAGCAGCTCGCAACTGCCAATTATTAACGAACAAAGAGGCGCTCCATTTTCTCAATCAACAGTTAAATTCTAACAGAATGAAATCGTTGAACAGTTATAATTGCCAAGAACCGTTGAACTGTAGGGCAACATTTCGATAGCACGCGTCTTTACTGCAAATTTTTTCCCAAAGAATATACTATAGTCATTTAGTATTATTCCTAAAATTTGAATTCTATTTTATCTCTATGTTTTAATCGTTTGCTTTTTACTGACAATTTTGCTTAGAGAAAAATCCTGTTCTTAGCGATCGATGATTCACAAGTCGCATCCAAACCTATTCGTTGCGAGGCAACTCGTTTCACTGTTTATTAATTCAAATTTACTTTTTTCGTTTACTTTCTTCGTTAAATTGTAACTAATTAATGCTGGAGGTGTTCATTGCATGATCGTCTGTAATCAGATCTGAAATAGTTGGCATTAAGAGAAGTGGCATTCCGGCATATTCTTGAAGTTTATGAATATTTAGCGTAGAAAGCTCCAACCTATAAATGTTGAATTGTGTTACGAGCAATAAATTAGGACGTGACATTTGTTTCGTTACTTATTTTTTGTCATTGGGCTTTCTGGAACTGTTTTCCATGATTCAGCATCATATATCATTAAATTCATATAATGTATTCGCTTCTCAACTGTGTAGTGGCTGTATGAATGGTATCGATGTTTGTACATAGCACAGTATAGCATTTTATGGCATAGTATAATTTTAGTTAAAATATAAACCTTTTAGGAAGGAAGCTGGACCATTACTTATTATACTTAAAATGGTCATCGATTTTATAAAGCGTTGATTAAACCGTTAGACCTGTCGCCGATTCTTTAACATCGCGGCATATTTACAACTCGTTGCGGTCTCAGACAATGAACTCGCTGCTCTAATTTCACATTGCTTAACCGTATTATTGTTTATTAAAACTTATCAAAACGGATGTCCTAACGCTTTTTTATGAAAATTATGAGCGATCTGCAACCAGAAATTAAAACATTGATGAGAAAAACACCGATTTAATGTTAAATTCTCTTCGTCAGAACAATTTCAAATGGTTTCGGTACATTGAAAAAGAACTGCAATGGGGCACTTTCCGTCGAGAGCGTGACGCCCTCCGGCGGCTCTATGGTGAAGCGCTGCAAGATGGCCGTCGAGAAGAGGTAGAGCTCCATGCGAGCCAGAGACTCCCCGAGACACTGGCGACGGCCTACGTGAAAAATAAGACCTTACATGACAATTCATTTTAACATGGAAACTCGATTAATTGAACAGGGGAATACTAGTAGATTGAAGCCTTTTACATCACGCCAACAGTAATCCATACGGTAGTTGTTGAATACATTTGTTCTTAGATTTCATGAAGACTTTCGTACAACAAATCTCCTGGAAGCGAGATCAAAGAGAAAAAATTACCGGTCGAGAAAGGTAGAAAACTTTCTTTTTTCCCATCGAGTTTCCCTTCATCGTCGAGGAAGTGTTCCGGAAAGAACTTATCAGGATGCTTCCAATAAGCGGGGTCGCGGTGACACATTTCGGCACACGCGACAACTGCCGTGTCCTGGGACAAGAATTGAATGTATAACGCCGGAGGTAAACTTCGTTTTTCTGTAGCATCAAGTTTCTTGCATCAGGGAGATAGTGTGTTAACATTATGCAATTTGCTAATATTCAAACTAGTTGACGCAGCAAAATATGATGTAATATAAGTGTATTTATGATTACATACGTTTTATTTTAATAAAAAAAGTATATAATATAAAGTTAATTATATTGTTCCAATGAGACAGATTTGACTGAAACTTTTAGGCAAAAGAGAGAACCACCGTGTCGTGAACCATGCATTATGTACGCGTGCCTTTATTTTCATATTTAGTTTTGGTGCTTTGCTTGTCTTACAGTGGAGTCAACATGCTGGCGTTCAATTTAATGGTTGATATAGATGAAAAAAACTCACCTTAGGTATATCATAGCCCTCGAAGGTGACGTCAGCGGTGGTTGAGTGCAGCAAACCAAAAGGCACGAGTGAGCTCATTCTCATGACCTCCAGCAACACGGCGTCAACGTATTGCAGTCTGCAAAATATCAACTCCAATTGTCTAGAATCTAGATATTGCATAAGTTTCACTGCTAAAATTATTTCATAGGTATGTGCAAATTTTGAAATAAACAAATAGGTTAACAACAATATACGTCAAACAAAATCTTCCAGAGTAAATGTGACCAGAATATAACTCAACTATATGAATAAATTCAAATGTTTAATGGAAATTCGAGCATATACCTAATGTACTCAAACAAATATATATTTCAATTGATCAGAATCGGAGTAAATATTCCAATTGATCACTAAATCTAACGTCATAACTTATATACATGTGCTATCTATCAGTGGTTATAATTTCAAGCCCATCTTATGAACGTTTGGTATCGAATAATTATGTTTCGAAGCTCAGTGATAACGATTAACAATGTGATTATCACAAAGAATCGAGGATTCTCTGCTCACTTATTCCTGTCGTCCAGCGAAGGCAGCCTAGTTCTCGGAACAACTTCGTCCAAAATCGAGTGTATTTTGGCCTGAACCTGACAATGTTTAGCAAATTCAATTTATTAAACAGTAACGTATAATGTGCGATTGAGTTCACTCTTTTCTATGAAGCAGAACTTAGGCAATTTGATGTGATAATTACTTCATTAGAGTACTAGTAATATCAGATTATTTAATAAACAGATTTGGATATGAGACATTTCACACTAGAAGCCCAGGGTGGTGTCACCATCCCCTAGGATGGTGATGTTAGAAGCCTAGGATTCATCACCATGCCTTTCAATTTACGGGACAAACTGTAATGGTAAGTTTACTTCAGGGTTGAGGGCCAAGTAAAGGATCATCCAACGCAGAGTAGATGACGTTGTCTCGGATCCAGCGGAAAATATGTCGCCCATCAGCTTTTGGAAATCCAATTCTGCACAGGACGTCAAGTTTGTATTTTATTTTATGTTATTGCTTATTTGTAACAACAAAGTATTTATAAAACCTAATACTATTTGCATGATCGACTTGAAATGCAGCAAATATTTTAGAGAGGCTAAATTCGTCACCATCTTCGGGTGTTAGTTTTCCATCTTGGGTTCTGTCCGTGCGGTGTAGAAGGAAGTGGTCGATGACGTCCCTGGGATTGTCGGGGTCCAGGGTCTCCAAATGCTCATCAACAACCCGCTGGATAATTCAGATTATTAGATTAATAAATCAAATTAGTAATTCAGATTATTAAATTATAAATAACATAGGCTTTGGAAGTTAATTTTGTGTATAATATCAAAACATAAGTAGAATTATAATCTCAGTTTTAGTATAATAAAATGGCATATAACATAATATAGTAGGTCAGCTTTGATAAGGCCTGTCCCAATTCTCAACCACGACCACCTTGTAGATTTAGGACAGAATTTTCACAGCAAGTTGGAGGTTTCGTACCCCGATTCTGGCTCCAATTGATGCAATCTTAACCACTCGGCAACCGCGAGAAGAGTGATAACATAAGAAACTGTTTGAATAGATATAACACCTAAAATAAATATTATTCTAAATAAAAATCGAGGAATTCAAACAATGAAACAAAAAATACATATATTTTTGAGCTTACCTTGAACAAAAATTACTAGATTGCTTAACACGTTGGCCGCGATGTGCGCCATATATGTACACGCCGTACTTCTCAGAATCGCGATGTGTACACATGTGGTACATTCATGTGAAAAATACATATTTTTGTAAAATCTTATTACTCTTTCAAATTTAAAATTTCAATGATGCAATTAAATAGGCATGTTAGGGAATGCTTTGAAGTCAACTACTGCTTAGAGAAATAGTTTTATTTTCAAATGCAAGTAATACAAAAATTACGAAATTTGTGTCCATTGATGAAGCAATATATATATCTATCTTTGCATGAAAACAAAAGAAAATATTTTTTTATTGATCTGAAACTACAACACTGGGTGTTGCCAACATCACCCAATGTTGGCAATACGTGATTGAAAAACAATTATCGCACATGTATGGCTTTCCTTCACAGTCGTCAAAATATTTTTGTACCCTTTGCGTTTCACCTTTGCTACGGCACTTCCCTCATTTGCTGAGAGTATGTTGTAGCATTCATGGCAGCGCATCCTGGCTTTAGTTCCAGTTGGTT
>NW_025945269.1:0-30646 GCF_000764305.2 Hyalella azteca | reverse complement strand
AAAACTGCGGTTCAACTTATCCACGCGACAACATTTCTTCTCGCTTCGAGTCACTGACATGTGGAACAGCCTCCCTGAAGATATTGTTGACGCTCCGAGTATGAACGCGTTCAAGAACAGACTAGACAAGGCCATGCATGAGCATATGTTCGGTCTTAAAATGCCTCGTATCCTACGGAACATCTGATATCTAGAAGAGATTTTAAATCTACCGTCCGTAAGGCCAGTCTAGTCAAGAAAAGTACAAGAATCGGCGATAGGCCTATCCAGGCCTATTTATTTAATGCCGAAGATACTATACTAAGACCGGCAATAGCGCCTATCGTCTGATGACATACCAGGCCAGAAAAATTTCTCTGCAATCTTCATTTCTGTTTTACGATGAGAGAAATGTCCCGAGACGGGCGTATCATGAGCGAGCTTCGTAACGAGCGCGCGGCATTGCTTTGGCACTACAAGTTGGCGTTTCCCCACGTCAACATCATTAAAACTACCGATGCACTCGCGAAAGAATAAGCCACGATCGCACACAAATTTCGTCCGATGACCAGACCTACTCGTGTAATCGGCCCCTTCTAGCGCGGCAGAGCGAATGCCGGCCAACGAGTCGCAACGGGCTTGAAAATCGGCGAACTCCTTAGGGGAGATGCTAAGTGGTTCGATGGTTGAAAGCCTAAGAAAGTCAGACTTTTTAGGATAACCCTTAGTCTTCGATCGAGTGACAGCATTAACAGTTACCGAATAAGCAGCATGAATGTCAGCTACGCCTTTCGCACGCGAATTTGAGACTTCACCTGGCGGCTCCAGAGAACAGTGAAGCCTGGCACCAGGAATGTTTCCAAGTAATACAGAGCAAAATTTGATCGGGGCCCTGGCGGCCTCGACCCAACCTTTATAAAAGTCACAGTCAATATAGCATTTAATAACAGGAAAAATGTTCTTACGACCTAAGTAATCAAAAATCTTGGCTTGTGGATAAGCTGAGAAGTCGCCGTCGGGAATCACGTCTTCAGATACAATTACAGTAGAGCAACCGGTGTCCCTAAGAATAGAAGACAATCTGGAACCGTTGACCGTACCACAAACCATTGGACCACAAGGCTTGATCGAGCTGAAGGCCTGGTTCACCCGCGGTTGCGACGCTCTACTTTGTGTGCAATCTTTTCTACGGTGACCTAAAGCACCGCAGGAATAACATCTCGCGCCACCCTCGCTCTGAGCACGACCACTACCGCCCCGGTTATCCGACGGAGTATTAGTAAGCACTGGCGTAATTTTTGGCGGAATATTAATCGGTTTCGGTTTATGTGGTCTATCACCAGGGTACACGCCTCTGGCAGTTGCAAAATTGTCAGCAAGGACAGCCATTTGACGAGGATCAGTGACGCAACGTTCTCGCACAAAGATTCTAGGATCTGGAGTCAGTGAAGCCAAGAATTGATCGGCGACCATAGCATTGCGCAAAGATTCATAATCTTGCTGTACTCCAGCGCTCGACATCCAGAAATCAAACATCCTTAACAGAGAAGCGGCAAATTGTTCAAAATTTTGATTCGGCCCTACCCTGCTACTACGAAATTCCTTACGATATTCATTATCATTTTTGCGGAAAGCTTTCAGCAATGCAGCCTTGAGGGTGTCATAGTTAGCAGTTATCGAATCAGGAAGGGAAACGTAAATTTTAAGTGCTTGTCCCTGAAGCAACAAACCCAACTGGACAGCATAATTCTCAGGCTTCCATTTTAGCATCTGAGCAACTCGTTCAAATCGAATCAAGTATGAAGTAATGTCATCCCCATCCTTGAAAGGTGGAGGACGGCTAGTCTTGTCACAACAGGCACTGCTAGTGCTGGGGACACCAACACCTCTCTCAATCTTGAGCATCTCCTGAGCATGAACATTCTCTTGTTCTTTCTGCTTCAATTCTAAGGCTTTTAACTCCCGTTCGTGAGACCGAGCTCTAGCCCGATCTTCACGATCACGAGCCTCGCGCTCATTAATGAACTTGACCAACTTTCACCCTCAAGGTTCATGCTCTGGCCCAGAGCTTGCCCAAAGCTCCATGCTCTGGCCCAAAGTCGTAGATGTGGAGTTCGAGGTCACGTTTCGGCCAGATGCTTGATGGAGGCAGAGTGTTTTCTCTGTATTAGTCACGGTCGGCTCGAGCAGTGCCTAGAGAATAAGCGGCCCTCACACGGAGTTCGGGGATGATCCGGTGTCTGACTGAGGAACATAGGGTAACCCCGATGTGTTTGCGCCTGGCTTCAGGAAATCGTCATCTATCAAATGTAGGAACTTTCTCGTATCTCATATTGGCTTGGATAATGTGCGCCCTTTCATCCACTTGGATGGTCCCCAGACGGGAGATGTGAGCGAAATTACGGTTACTGAACCCATACGGGTATCCTGAGACTATCCTCGCCACCTGTGTAGTCTTGTGCGTTGTCGAAACAGTTTAAGCAAAAGCCCAACCCAAGTCGGGAGCCGCTTCATCATTCCCATTATTGTGTCCATCGTTGTAGTATTTCTAGTTTGAACGTCATTTTAACGTTCTGCGTCATCTGGAGCACTCGAGTGTCGGTAATTTCTGCAAGTCTCTAAAGTAAACAGAGGCCTGAAGTTCAGCTTGCGTAGTTTCATTCTTCCACGAACCGTAGAGCCCGCTAGCAGGGACTGACAAGTCTAAGCTACAACAACAACACAACCAACACACTAAGCTACAACATTTCCCGCTACAACAGTGTCAGGTCCGGCGAAGCAACTAAAGTAGAAGGCCTTCACACATACCACGTAGATAATCCAGCGGGTAAACGATACGCATTCAAGAGGCCCGCACACTGAAAGCAGCAGTCTTGTCCATGTGATAGCGCGATTCGATGCTGTCACTTATCTCGTGACAAGGTGTGTGAACTGCCGTCAGCCATGGCATGCCCAAACGAGATATGACAGATATTAAGACACATCGGTCTGCCCGAACGTTTGAAATGACACGACGATATTTAGTCGGTTCATGCGACACGTCCACAAAATCCGAATTCGATCGAATGTAGGAAAGTCCCAAACTGAACCACGTCATCTCGGTGAGTAATTTTCATCGCAAAGAGGATCTGCGAGACGCTTACGGCGCTTCTGTTCGGCACAGGACGCACCAAAGATTTTATCGATTTTATCGTGGTACACAGACGCACTTCTACATTCAGAACATTTGGGGAATATTTCTCCGTGGGGGGTCACGCTTCTCGTCGACCCTGCTCATGTACACGAGTGGAATTTGGGAGGGTTAAATGTGTGGAATTTGGGAGGGTTAAATGTGTGGAATTTGTGAGGGTTAAATGTGTGAAATTTGGGAGTGTTAATATGCAATTGAATATTACTTTAGGTTTAGCTAATATTTTGGAACTGATCATGGCCTTGCGACTAGACTGGATTGATCTGGAATATATCAACCAACCATTCCTAGAATTCCACCCTGCTTAGACATGTACGAAGGCGTCATGCGAGGGACACAGAGCTGTGGCATTTGTGACGGCAAAACAAAAATGAAGCAGACGATTGGGACCCTGATAATGTGAGGTTCTTCAGGATACTGCTAGCGACTGCCCCTGAAGACAAATTCGATGTAACCCCATTTTTTTTATATACGCCAAGCCCAGCTCAATGTCTTTTCAAGGACTCTGGCGAATAGATTGTCTGGGCCTATACTTTCAAGAAAAGTTAAGAGATCGTAAGTTCATCAGCCAATCATTGACGGCCTTTCTAGCAAAATCCACCAATCATAGACAAGAAAATGGAGCGTAAGTACTTACGTTCACTTAGAGAGTTTTGAAAGTATGGCCCAGCTGGTTGTCGCATAAAGTTGGCGACAAAGCTCGCTGGATGTCGAGGAACAAGACAAACAAATATTGCATCAGATCGGAGCCTTCGACAGTGAAATTTGGAGCCTGCACAGTCGTGCTTGATGAGAGGTATTCAAAACTTCTAAACGCTTGAAACCTCCCTGATCATAATTCTTCACTAGGCTTTTTGCAAAGTGTTTTGAAAAAAGTCTGTTCATTGAAAAATGGGCCCGCTACCAGGAGCTACGCTGGTTTGTAGGCAATCACATACACAATGAACATTTTCTTCAAGAGTTCGACTTGCAAGAAATTATCGACATGAGTTCCCCGCAACACAGGGAGAACACCACACTAGTTGCCACGAGGGGCCATTTGATAAGCTGTTCCGAGCGGTGGTCGTCACTCTGCTACATTAGAACTACAGTTTGGTGCCGTCAACTAATCAGTGTCTCCAGAAGCATCATACTCGTCATTCATTAAGTATTTCTCAAACTTTCTATAAACCTGATTCGCTGTCCCTTATTTTGTGCGTATGCCGTGTCATTTTCCTTTTGTTTGGTTTGCCATTAACTATGCTTATTTTTGCTCCTGTGGGAAGTTGGACATATTTTTCAAGTGATCATTTTAAGCAAATTTATATCAAATATCTAATATATTGCAAATCTATAGCAAATTTTAAGTATATTTAAAATATATATCGAATTTATTTTAATTAAATCTATATCAAATATATTTCAAGATGTTAAATAATATATCAAATTACAACAAATATTTTTAAATCATTTCAAAGTATAATCAAAGATTATTAAATATCAATGGCTGCATTTTGCAAGAAGAGGAATCGTGTAATTCACGATGGCAGTTGGTTATACTGTTTCGGAATGTGCAGTCCTAATTTAAGTCTTCGATCTTCTTTCAACGCGCAGTGAAACCTTTAGCTATTCTTGCTGTCTTCCGTCCAACTTCCTACTCCTCTAACTGATTTCCTCTAAATTTCTCCAATTAAACTCATCATTCATTCCATATTCATAAAGTCGTAACACTGGGCATTAAAAACCTCAGGTCAGTTGAAAGATTTTGAATTAATTTGATCTTTGTTGCTGATTATTAATTTTACTGTCAAATATTTATTTCATTTACGCAAACGTCCACGTTGTCTGGCGTCACGGCTACGTCGCAGCACCTGGGAGACCACACCTGGAGCCCTTTAAACTTGGCCACGCACGGAGCAAGCCAACCTTATTTTACATCATCGCTATTGCTTACCAACTTTTACTTCATCGTTGCTGCTACCAGGAGGATAAATAAATAGAAAAATGAAAACCTTACAAAGCATCTTGGCTATTACTGAAAGCGACGTTGGTGCTTCCAGCCAATTTTACTTGTTCTGAATTCATTAATTAAATAAACATTTGAATCCAAACTCGACTATGTAAATCGTTATATGTGTGCTGTCACATTCGTCGATCAGTTCACCGTCTGCTTATTATTCTAAGCGAGACCAATGTATGTGCAAGTTGTTAAGGCTAGGGAGGTGTATAAGTGTCTGGAATTAGGTAGTGTGAGAGGTGGCTCATCGTACAACATGGTTTATTATTGCGTAAACGTTGCAAGTGCAAGAGAATGATCGTATATACCTACTACACCATGATATGGCCAAGTTCTGTGTAGAAAATATCTTCCAGAAGGCTCTAAACCTACGCCCGCCGCTCTCATCGACGCCAGGTGGTAACCTTGCGAGATAACGTTCTCCACTTCCTCGTTCTACCACAAATTCATAATCGAAGTGGCTGTTGACTTTTGATGCCAAGAGGCATTCACTCCAATCATTGGCCTTTGTGAAACTTTTAATTTTATTAGCCTAGTTTAATGAAAATTTTTCATTTTCAGTTAATTCAGCAATTATGGTAGAGGACAGCAATGTTGAAAAATAATTATTAATCATAATCAGTATAGATAACATTTTGACTTGAGGGCCATAAAATAATACAGGGAAGCAAATATAATTTGTGAGGCACGAGAAATGTTGTTAGCAACGCGCGAGAGATAAGGATTATGAGTGAGTTGCGAGAGATGAGGTTTGTTATAGGTGCGTTAAAAATAATGGGGTTTGTGAGGTACAGAAGATGAGGTTTGTTAGGTGAGAGAGACGAGGTTAATGAGGTGCGAGAGATGCCGTTGTCGTTCTACCGATTTGCGAGAACGAATAACGTTTATGAGCTTTTGGTATTAAAATTAATTTCCAGATCAAACGGATGCTCCAATGTTTATTCAATTTTGAATGCGATCAACAATTTTGATTCGAAACTAGTTGAACGGGCGTGGATAAAAGTTTCGGTCTGGTTCAGGTCTGCGATGGCTCAGAAAATCAGTGGAGGCAGCGACGAATACGTGTTGGTGGCACGTAAAATGCGAGACGTCGCCCTCCGGATAGTTTTGAGGCAGATAATGAGAAACGTTTTGAATAGCTATCGATAAAGAAGGATAAATTTTCATATAACGAATAAACTCAAGACACATCACAAATATGCATTACCTTTAATGATAGATCCACTTAACAAGCGAGGAGCCATGCAGATAATGTTGAATGGTTAAAGGTTAGTAAAATAAGATCAGCCCCACCTAAATTAAAAACTCCTGAATCCTATCAATCACTTTCATTTCCATCATCTTCGTCATCCTCTCACTCGCGTGCAACTTCACAGGGCTCATCTACCTCTTTAGTCTCATTTTCCTCTTCCATCACCACCTTTCTCTCAATCACACACATCTTGCTCTTTTCCTCGATTTGCAAAAAGCCTTTGATCGCGTAAACCATCAAATCCTCCTAAGTAAACTCTATCGTTATGGCGTCAGGTGGCCTTTTCCTTCATTAATTCAGTAATATCTAACCAATAAAGTACAATACGTTACACTCAACGAGTTCAAATCACACATTAGACCAATTACGATTGGAGTACCACAGGGCTCTGTTCTCGTGCCTCTTTTTTTAAAGTGAACGGCAAGCACTTTGCTGATGACGATATTTTTTTATATCTCAAGAAGTACCTACGATGACGCGTGTGATAGTATATCGGAGCTTTAAGCGAATCAAGTCAAGGCGGCTATTAGAAAACAAGTTGGTGGCGCACACTGATAAAACTAAAACTGATGCTTTTTGCTCAGAAACCAGTTTCAGTTTTTGGAACATCAACCTTCAATGGGAAGGTTGATTGAGGGTTGAGGAATTTCGGTAGCTGGGCTTAATCCTCGACAACAATATTTCTTTTAAAAAACACTTTACCTACGTTTGTCAATGGCTCAGTAAGGCCCACGGGCTGCATGCTCTATCCAGCGTTTTATCTTTCTCCTCATTGAAAACGCTTTTTTACTCATCGTTTCCATCTAATCTTTCAAACACATTAGTAATATAGTGTGGTGTATCTCTCAATACCAAGAAACCAGTTGCCACGTTAATTATTGTCGCTGCGATAAATCCTTAAGGTTAGATATATTAATAATATCTCTGTTAATCGTGCCAACGAGTTACATAGGCAGACGAAAGTATTAGAACTGGATGACAAAGTACAAGTTTCAGCTTTTAAAATTCATGAATAGGGCACTCTTTCATGGCAAACGTCTTTTTGAATCTGTTTTCGTCCATCTCGTTCTTCGCCATACCCACAATACCAGAGGCGGACACTTTAATTTACCGCCAGTTCGCCTGGAAGTAAAAAAAAAACACGCTTCAGTTTTCTATTGTGTAAAATATTTTAACGAGCTGCCGGACGATTTTAAAAAATTATTCCAATTCTTTTTAAAATCAAAATTCCGTAATTTTATACTTACCATATATTAATTTGATGTTCGTATATAGGTTTCATTAGTGCTACACGTGTTAGTGATTACTTTTTTAGTGACCTACTGTCTGAAGTTTTTTGGGTAACTAATATAATAGTATGAACTTGTTGACAATACGTTTTTCTCTTGTCATTATCACATAATAGAGTCTTGTACCGCCTTCTTAACCTGTCCAATTGTCGCCCGCGAAGCTATGTGGCTTGTATGGGCACTCACTAGGTAATCTTTTTGTCACTTCTCTGATGTTGTGTATATGAATAAAGTATCTTCAGAACCTTCACTAACTTCTCATTAGCACCTTCTCTCGTAAGCACCTCCCCCAACATCTAGCTCATTTTCATCATCATCATTACATTCCCCTTACTCCTAATCGCTCTCATCTTCACTTTTCTTTCGCTCACTCCCTGAGCCTGAAAACTCCCTGAGCTCACTCCCTCACTCCCTGAGCCTCAACTCCAGTGGCTCCGAGGGCTGGTGAGTACCAACAAGAATGTAGCGTATATAAAAACAGAGATCATTACACAAATAAATGTCCTATCCGCCAGCGTTCAGTTGAGAGTAAAGAAGTATGTACCAATTGCGGGAAAGAAAGGCGCCCGAGGTTGTAACGTTCGGGAAGGTGCATTCGGAGGAGTGAAGTGCAGGTCCCGGCCCCTCTTGAAAGCACCGATACCGAAAGTGCACAAAAACCAATCAGGAAGATATTCTTTTTGTGGCGTCAGTGGACGTCACAAAAAGTCATGCGCTATTCTGTATGATGATTTTCAGCAAGCTGGAGTTTCCAATCCCGGCCACTCTTGAGAGCACCGATTCCGATAGCGCAATGAAACCGCAGTCAGAAAAATGTTCTTTTGAGGCGTTAGTGAACGCATAAAAATCGTGCGATATTCAGAATGCTCAGAGAGCTGGAGTGCAAACACCAGTCTCTGTGGAAAGCATCGGTTCCGATGGCGAAAAACCAGTCGGGAAGATGTTCATTTTGTGACGGCAGTTCTACTGCAAGTGAAAGAATGCCACCCTGAGAATTTGTGACCAAAACGTATTGTTCAACGAAGCAACGGGTGAATGAAGCCAGGTCTGGGGTCTGACAAGAAAGCAAGCGACCGCTCAACACCGAGTTTGAAGAAAAATAGTGTAAACGTAAACGACCTTGCAAAGAAGTAAGGTCACACACTGACATTGCGCGTCAGATGGTTGTCCGAGAAAAGAAAAAGTTCATAGAACAAGATCGCACTTAAAATTGAGGAATATTCTACAGAAGAAGAAGAGATGGCGTTCTCTACAATTACAGGCGCAGGAGACCTTGCAAACTACCCTAATATCGTTTTTGAAGACGAACCTTCTGAAAAAGCATGGAATTCAAGAACTGAAGACCAATCGTTCGAAGAAACATCAACTCCTGTGCTAAAATCAAACAATACCTAAAAGGGTGTTTGCAACAAAAATTCTTCAACTCTGACGAGCAATCGAAAGAATAATGCCAAGGGACCACTATTACGCCGCCTATAATTTAAAAATTCACTAAGAACTCAAAGAAGTCGTCGCCACGAAAATGAATGCACTATTCTGAAGAATGATTTCCAGAGAGCTGGAGAGCAGGTCCCGGCCCATCTGGAAATCATCGATTGCGAAAATGCAGAATACCAAAGTCATGTATATTGTGGATGATCTTCAGCGAATTCACCTGGAAGCCAGGCTTCTGACGACTACGGTCTTCAAGGGCCTATCTTTCTAGGTCGTTCGCGCTCAATGTCTCTGTCACACAAAGATACTCTACATTCTCTGTCGGAGTACTTGTGATTCTCCACGGGAAATGGAGGTATCGACATCCGCCACCTCCATTGAAGAACTCTTTCAACTGTTGCGCTTGTTTACAGCGAAATTCCATCGCACACTATCCCCTGGTGTGGCGCTGGGCTCCAGAAAATTTTGTTCGTCGAGCATTGTCAAGGAAAGGGACGTATGCCACCGTTACTTGTCGCGCGACATTATTTTAAAATGGTTCAACTCCTGATCTTTCGTCCTCTTTTCTTTGTTTACCGATCACCGTGTGCAGGTCTATGGAGAAAATTTAGTCCAACGTATGCGAACGTGGTAGAATGGGGGAAACCTCTCTTCATATGATAATTGTCCTAATTTTCATCTTTTATACTAGCTTTTTATATACCCGTTTCGACCCCCTGTGCCTATAAGCACGACTACGCCTCACCCGAGAGGCAACGACTTCGGTACCATGAAAACGCTATGCACGAGAAAGATATCAAGTATGAGCATATATGCGACTGGTTCAACTTCAATCCCTACAAGCTGAAAAGCCACGAATAAATATGTAATTATGCCCAATTTATTATTTTATGTTCATTTGATATCACGACACGCCCGAATCGCTTCCGTGCAGTGGTTCGTGAACGGGAAAAGCACAAAACTCTGCTCCATTAGGACAGGTTTTGTGCTCCACAAGTTATTTGTCCCCAATAAGCTTTTTCTATATAGACTGCGATCCGAGGAAGGTCAGGCTTTTGCCCGCCTCCCATTACTTGTCATTGATTTCTTCTTATTTTCTGTTTTTTTTTTAGCAGATGGAAACAACTTGCAGGGCGCAGAAACCCTCACACTTGTGTACAAACAATGCATACGCTCAGTGCTGGACTATGCAGGTCCAGCCTGGGCACCCATAATTTCACCCACAATTCACAGACACCTACGAATCATACAAAACACAGCACTCAGAATCGCACTTGGCAGCACTCAAACCACACCATCCAGTCACGTCCGCAGAAACCAAAGTCGTTTCTCTGAAAGAACTCTTAGACATTAGAGGCGCCCAATTCCTTGCATCAGCACTCCACAACCCCTCAGTCCCTGCCATCACTTTCAGTCCCTGCCATCACTTTCAGTTCCTACCCCTTACACTCAGACAAATTGACAACACTCCATACAGCTACTATCTTACAATAATTAATTCAGTACCGCCGCCCACAGACCCAGCCAACTTCATCAAACACACACACACACACCTAACCCGGAACGCACTCTTTAAATCTACCAGTCAACAACATCATTGACGACACACCACCAGACAGCAGCCATACAGAACAGCAGTTGAGCCGTGCAGACAGGGTGCACATCAGCAGACTCCGCTGTGGTCACCATCCCTCACTAAACTCCTACAAACACGACCTGGATAGTACTCAAACGGACCCCAGTGTCATGCCCTCCCCCACACCGTCAAGTATCTTCTGCTCGACTGCCCGAAGCTGGCAGTACCCAGGCTCCGGGACCTGGCAGGCTTAACATCCATCGCGCAGCTATGGTCCGAGCCGGCTCGGGTGGCGGCTCTCCTGCGCAGCGCGGGCTTTCTGGCGTGACCGGGGCTCGGGGAACATCAACAACATGCAGGGCGCACGCTCAATTTGGTCCTGTCAGTACATGCTCCTCAAGACACGGTTGGTATACGGCTCGCTATAAATTGACGAATCGGATGGACTGAGCATAATGATGTGTGGTCCAAGCATTCACGCTGACGGCCGTTCTCATGTCGTCCATGTTCCGACACACATTCATGGCTGTAGCGGAAATGCGCTCTGGCATCATGTCTCTCGTCACTGTAATGCCCACCTTTGCGAAATCCGGAGAAAACAGTGCCAAAAATACTTCTTACCCGGTATTGTGTCAGACGGGTAACGTCGGGTTGTCCACGTTCAAGCTAGCACCTCGGGGCAAGGTAATGATGCAGTCACCTTCGGATGAGCTGCATACATCCTGAGCTTTAACCCTCAGAAATCGTCCTGAGATTTATCGTTGTATGCGAGATGACAGCATGCACAACCAGGCACTTATGTGTCCATTGCTGACCGCACTCGTTTGTGGCAAACGTTTGAGAGCCATCTAAAAGGTGCACCTAATGATGAGGCTGATATAGCAGGACCACCTCGTCGGATTCGAGGTAACCACCCTGACTGTGCCTGGATGACGCATGCGGGAACTATGACAGGCCGACTACCCTTTAGACTAGAGTACCAAAGTTCACTAACGAGAATCAACATGAAGCGGAACCTTTCTGGTGGCACACACTCTCGTTCCCTGCCATGGTCTCTACAAACACTTCCTCTCCAGGTGCTAAGACACCGGGAAATTCCAGTATTCGATCGCTTCTACCGTCTTGTACGAGGATCATGTCGGGAAGTGACAAGGTTCATTGTGTCTCATTGGCCTTGTCTGCATAGGAGGCTGCGCATCTTGCACCCTGACATGGAGCGTGCATCCTTTTCTCATGACGGTTTGCCGTTCTTACGCTCGAGTTTCTTTGCGATGTTCCAATACTGGAGCACTAGGGCGGAGATATAGATGCGGCATTGATCGAAGGAGAGGATGCCATCATTCTTGCGGATGCCGTTGAAACCCCGTGCTTGATGAAGTAATTACTCGCACTGGCACCACTGGTAGTCATGTTCTCATGCACAGCGTAAACCTCCTATTAGCGGGCATCAACTACGACAGTCGTGTCAATTTTAGTTGGGATGATTCATGCTTCTGGTATAGCTATAGCATTGAACATGTCAACCGAGTACGGACACGTGCTGACGTTGATGCTGCTCCATGGACGTTAATGGTGATGTATATCCCATTTCCACTGCCAGTTTCGGCAATTTAACGGAATTTTGTAGTTCATCTTCAATGTAAATCCTTGAATACATTCGTCTCCGGTGACAATCCAAACTCCGCTCTGCCATTCTACTGCTTGAACAAAGTCAGAACTTACTGATAATTTATCATATTTCTGAGATTACCAACATCCAGCTAACAGCTGCTAACTCCTACACTTTGTAAGATGCAAGTGCCTAATTTTAACACCGACATTACCAATTGGCTCGTCAATCTAACTAGACCAATGCAGGACTAAATACATTACTTTACTGTCATACCCAATTTAATTATTCCTTGTAGATGATCAACGAATACGTCAGAACATCACAAATGGCGAAGGCCTTGCAGTTTGCGTTCCGCCCTAGGGTGGTCAACACGATCGAATCGGCCAACGATTTTAGGACTAAACTTTCCCGAAGAGGACTTCTTCTTTCCCGAAGAGGACGATCTCTGCAATAGTCCTTCTATAAAGAATCCCAGATTGGATTTAAAAAGAATAAAAAATAACCGGTCAAAGCCAGTACCCTACCACCGCCTCTGCCGGTAACTAATTTTCGTCTTTAAGATGTTAGACTTCAGTATTACCCTTATTACAATGTCTCAAATATTACTCGTAACATTTCGTCCATGCACAACCATAACTGTAAACATAACGGCAAGCTTCCTCTCAACAGTAATCTGTACTCCGGCCTTGACTTTTACTTTGTGACGAATACCCAATCGGACACAGACTCAATTTTCTCCTTGTTTAAACATATCCCCGTCATCGGACAAACGGTTATGATATACGAACCGACATACTCAGAGACTAAAATTTTAGACATTCCGTTAGTTACCATAGAAAAGGCACTAACTGCCGCGACGTTCCCGTACGACAATTTCCCAACTCTCTGACGTAGTGACGGACCCGGGCGCCAAACTTGTAAAGTCATTTCTTCTCTCGGCCCCTCAGTACTTTTAATTAAAGCCGAATTAGTGACCAGCTGCCCTTCTATTTATGTGATTCCTCCCATGACATGAACGCTCTTTGCCCGGCGACTACGACGCCTTCAGCCTCGACTAGCCGCAAGGCACTACTCGTAGCGGTGATTGCCTGGCCAGCACCTCACCCGAGTGCCGTTATCAAAAGCGTACTTAACCTATACCAGCAAGCAGGCTTATTATTTATAGTTGTCGGCCTGTATAAAAGACCAGCTGACACTAGAAAATTTCACGGAAGCTGTCTGCTGCTTCAACAAATCCTAAGAGGACGCTCCCCTGTTCCACCTGCCACCTGCGCCGGCTGCGGCCTGTACACCTGTAGCACTGGCAACACTTGAAGCACCGGCAACACCTGTGGTACCGGCAACACCTGCTGCACTGGCAACATCTGCTGCACTGGCAACATCTGCTGCACTGGCAACATCTGCTGCACTGGCAACACCTTCCTGGGGCCCCTGTATTGCAGCGAGCTCGGGCAGACCGTAGACGGAACGACAACAGCAGGTAAATGCAAGTGGTTATTTCTCTAATCAAAAAAAAAAAAACACTCGCTTCGAATACTTCTCAGGAATTTGAATTTTGCGGCATTATATGCCAACACTTCACCTAAACCTATGCTTAAAAGTATTATATGGTGGAGGGAAATGGTGGAGGGAAATGGTGGAGGGAAATGTTGGAGGGAGATGGTGGAGGGAGATGGTGAAGTGACTGGTGAAGGGCATGAAGGGCGTGATCGAATGTGACGAAAATTGACAAGACCCAATCTCCCGTGACCAGCTCGTTCCTCTATTGGCTGGCCATGCCCTGCCTCTCTCCTCCACCAATCAGGAGCCTGGCTGCCTAATCTCCCGTGAACAACTCGTCGCGCTATTGGCTGACCATGCCCTGCCTGTCTCCTCCACCAATCAGGAACTTGTGGTGCTTTGTATCCATATCTGAGAAACTAACTGATTTTGGCAGATTTTATCACATGTTGTCTATTGAATATCATTGACAGACAGAAGGTGATGGAGCGAATGTGAGAAGGCGAATGTGACGGAGCGAATGTGATGGAGCGTATGTGACGGAACGAATGTGACGGAGCGAATGTGAAGGAGCGAATGTGACGGAGCGAATGTGATTGAGCGAATGTGATGGAGCGAATGTGACGGAGCTAATGTGACGGAGCGAATGTGACGGAGCGAATGTGATGGAGCGAATGTGACGGAGCGAATGTGACGGAGCGAATGTGACGGAGCGAATGTGACGGAGCGAATACGACGGAACGAATGCGACGGAGCGAATGTGACGGAGCGAATGTGACGGAGCGAATGCGACGGAGCGAATGTGACGCAACAACTGTGACGCAACGACTGTGAGGCATAGACTGTGACGCAACGACTGTGACGACTAAGAAACTGTTCATACTTTAGCTCAATTAGCAATTAACTCATTCTTTATTTTACAGATGGCTCGCAAAAAGCAGCGACATTGTTCCAAATGTGGCAAGCTTGGACACTATAAATCTTCATGCCAGAATCGTCAAGAGTCGGAACCGGGTCCAAGCGCTCCGACAGAACCCCCTGGGCAGCAGGCAATAACTACAGCGCCTGCGAGCGTTATTTTACCGGTCAGTTAACGGTCATAACTTACTATTTCTTCTTGAAATTAATAAATTAATGAAACATTCATTTTTACTTGTATAGCAATATGAATATGTATATGTCTTCAGATAAATATAGAGGAATAGATATGTGAAAAAATATGGCCTCCCTTTTTAAAAGATAGTATTTTGTCACAGCCAATAAAAAATGAGCTTTATTCAAAGTTAGTAAAAATAAATTAGTAATTTTTTACAGTTTATTACACAAGAGGTAAAAACTTATGAGTGTATGTCGTATGTAGGCTGACGGCTGTTCTTACCGATGTAGCATGGATCCTCCTGTGTGTGTAAAGTATCCTCCAGTGTATGTAAAGTGTTCTCCTGTGTCTGTAAAGTGTCCTCTTGTGTCTGTTAAATATCCTACGGCGTCCGTGGAGTATCCTTCTTCGTCTGAAATGTCCTACTGTGCCTTGTCAGATTTCCTGTGTCTGTGAAATGTCTCCTATGGTGTCGTCTGTAAAGTATTTTCTTGTGTTGTCTGTAAAGTGTCTTCTTGTCTCGTCAGTAAAGTGTGCTTGTTTCATGTCGCTTGTGTTTTCTTTCATGTCGCTTGTGTGTGTGAAAGACTACTATTTTGTTGTAGCAAACAATTATTTCTTGTAATAACTATGGCCATATATCTGACTTCATTCCCTTTTTCAGGTGCCTCAAATGACTGGACGACCTTGCGCTGACAGTCCAAGACAGATCACGCCTAGCCAATCTGTTGCATCTTCAGCAGCATCAGAAGATTCTCTATCTTCAGTATCGCAAGAATCGCAAACATCTTTGTTGGTCAGTTCTATGTCTGCTTACTTACAAACCCATGTCACCTTCAAAAAATCTACTGTATACAAAATACTACAACTATTAAAATGAATAGAATTTACTGCCATGATAAATTTACCTAAACTGTGCTCAAAGAGGTCAAAAAATTAAATTGCTGTATCTGGTGACTAGGTAAAACTCAAAGAATAAAACAAACTGAAAAACTGTTCCTTTTGCCATTCTTCAGACATCTCCTAGTGGGCGCTGCATCCCTCGGAACATACGAGGCCGTTTTCAGAAGAAATCTACTTTACCCGCATCAGCACCGGACATTGACAACGCATCTGAGTTTCCTGCCCTAGTAAGTTTGTCCTAAAGTTCCCTGCCCTAGCGAGGCATTATGCCAAGTGCTAATTGATCATTTGCTCGTAATTAACACTTCAAAATGTAAATGATAAATGTATGCGTGAGCAATATATTTGAATGACATAAATGATAGAATACATTTATAGGACATAAATGTTATGATAATTTTGTTATGAGACTTCCCTCTTATTAGAGACTTAAAACCCTTGAGATCATAAATATGGTAATATCACATCAATAATACTATAATGTATGGATAGGTTGATATCACATAAATAAAGAAAACCAAGTAGAAATCAAAGAAAATGACATTCATTTAACATTTACATCATCTATAAAGGAAGAGGAGGGTTTCAGAACACTGTCAGTAATGGATGAAAACACTCAGCATGCTTAAAATATTTTAAAATCAACTTTTATTTCAAGTGTCCCTTATTACCCCGTTCCCAGAAAAATTCGGGAAGCTTTTATATTGCGTCCAGCACCTTACAAATAGCATATGGGATTTTTTTGGAGATGTCATACGATGGCCCTCGCAAAAACCTTTAAAATGAGCTCAAACTCGTTTATGAAATGTTCCATGGTAAAAAGTTATTAACAAAAGAACGCTAAAAACCGTCCCATATTACCCCGTTTGCAGTATATATTTTTCAATGTAAGGTTCATTTTTCATTGAATCCTCAAGAAATATTAAGATACGTTCTTCCTGTGCAGATGGGCCGAAAGGTGCAACGAAAAAACCCCGCTCGACCTCCACCTAAAGTGCAAGCACCTGAGCGACCAGCTGCGCCAGCTCATCTTACTTCGCCGGTCAGTTACCTCCATTTTGGACATGAACAATACTCACTAAAATTGTTTTTCTCCACATAGTTGTCATGCCAATATAATATTTGACTAGTCAAAACAGCGCATTAAATCACTAAATAAATTAGGACTGCTCTTTGGACTACAATTTTAATGTATGAGGTGCCCTGTCCGCCTGTGTCAGTTGAATGTCACTCCTTTTTCATCTAAAATATCCTCCTATTTCTAAAGTATCCTCCTGTGTCTGTGACGTGTTATCCTATGTCTGTAAAGTGTGCCGGTGTGACGATGTATGAGCGTGCGTGATGACGGATGAACGTGCGTGATGACAGATGAGCCTGCTTGACGATGGATAAGCCTGCGTGACGATAGATGAGCCTGCGTGACGATAGATGAGCCTGCGTGACGATGGATGAGCCTGCGTGACGATGGGTGAGCCTGCNTTTAGAAGTGTTGCCTTTGAAAAGTAACTTTTAACTCATATTATTTTAGTTGATTACATTAAGCGTCAACACTTATGAATACATGTCGTATGCAAGCTTTCTATTATTCTGACCCATTTCGCACAGGGAAAATACGCCATAAATGCAACTGTAGTATAGATGAATAAAAGGTTTATAAAATAAAACGAAATTTTCCGCGAGAACGTGGGAACACTAACTAGCTATACTAGTAATGAAACTAACTAGAATGAAACTTACTTATCAATATTGCTTCTTCATGTAAGGCATTACCATCTCATTTAGTTGTTTAGCAATTTCATACACCTGGGTTGAGACTTGAGAAATTATTAGCTGTAGTGTTTGTGGGAAATTCAGTCCCATTTCCGGTCCCAATTCACGTCCCAATTCCGTCACATTCCGTGAGTGTGGTACGTGAGTGTGGAACGTAAGTGTGGCACGTGAGTGTGATTTCAGTTAAAGAACTCCAACAAATTCATTACCTAAATGGTTGTTATCTTTTGCTGCGAGAAAATTGTGTGCATAAAGCGTAGAAATTGTAGATCCTGTTTGTTAATCACTAGAAATGCTGTTTGTTAATCGCGACATATGCTGTTTGTTAATCATGTGACCATGCTGTTAGGTAATCCCGAGTGAATGTCGTCTGTTGGCCGACTATGGTCTGTTGGCTGGGAATCGTCTGTTGACTGGGAGTCACATGTTGGCTGGCTGTCGTCTGTTGGCTGGGAGTTTGTGAGCACGAGAAATGAAGTTTGTGAGGTGCAAGGAATGTGTTTTTTGGAATTTGAGTGATAATGTTTGTGTGGTGCGAGAAATCATATTTGTTAGGTAAAAATATGATTAATTGTGTATCTCTTCCATGCCACTGTCTCCCGTATCCCGTGTGACTGCGATGATTATAATTTTTTTATTTTATTTTACATCATTATGATAGATTTCTCTTCTTGCAGAATCTTCAGAAAAGCCGCACTACGCACAGCGACAACGGCGACAATAACAAAAAAGTAGAAAATATTACAGGAGTAGGTACTTCATCATATTCACCTTATTCATTGCGTTCCTCACATTCATTATCATCATCACCACTCTCATCATCTCTCAACTCATCACCACGCTCATCTCTCAACTCATCACCACTCTCATCAAGAACATCATCACCTATTCGTTCATCACTGCCATCCATTCTTTCACCCAATCCAGAAGACAGTTCTTCCCTTTCTCCAACCTCAACACCTTTGGCGTCGACAGTGGCCGGTGAGTACAAAAAACAAAATAAATGCGGCAATTGTGGTGAGCTAGGTCATAAATCTAAAAAATGTCCTTCTCGCCAGCGTTCTGAACCCAAATTGAAAATCTGCAAACATTGTAATGCGAGTGGGCATTACAAAAATTCATGCCCTAATCGGAAAAATGCACTTGGGAGAGCTCGGTTGCAGGCCCCGGTCCCTCCTGAGAGCATTGCTTCTGATGCTGCATGCGACCCACAGTCATGTTCATCTTGTGGCGTCCGCGGACACCACAATAAAGAATGCACTATTCGGAAGACTAATTTCCAGAGAGCTGGAGTACAGGCCCCGGTCCCTCTGGAAATCGATTCTGAAAGTGCAATTTCATACTCAGGAAAATGTTCAAGAGACCAAAATGAGGAACGCACTATTAGGAAGGATGATTTCCAGAGAGCTGGGGTGCAGGCCCCGGTCCCTCTGGAAACCGATTCAGAAAGTGCGGTTCCACCATACTCAGGAAGATGTAGTTTAACGAGTTCACCTGGAGCTTCTGACGATCCCGGTCTTCGAGGACCTGTCCTTCCAGATCGCTCCAACTCAATGCCGGTGTCAGACACCGATACTCTACCTTCTCTGTTGGGAAGTCCTTGTGATTCCCCACAAGAAATGGAAGTATCGTCATCTAACACCTCCATTGATGAACTCGTTGACTTTTGCGCTTGTTGTCACCGAATTTCCACCGAACACTATCCCCTGGTGCTGCGCAGGGCTCCACAAGATTTTGTTCGTCGAGAATTCGGTGACGCGAGAGGCATTGTCGCCGATAGTGACGTGTGCGCCGAGTGCCACCGTTACTTGTCGCGCAACGTTGATTTTTTCTGGCATGTGGTAGATTCTAGAGATCGCATTTGATTCAAGATAGCTTGTATCAAACCAGTAACTCACAGTTCCAGTTTCGATGCTTTTAACTTAAACCACTCAGCTATGAAGCTTATTATTAATTTCGGTAATTTTCGTGTTCTTTGTCGTTACTTATTTATTCTTGTTATTGGATAATTGGTAATTTGTTGGTAAAGACGCAATTATCTAATAATATAAAATGCTAAATGCTATATTGTATCTACAATGCGGAAAAAATATTGTTGTAAACTCACAATTCCTCGTCGCATGTAAATATTCCAAGAAATGTTCTAAATAAGTTTTTTTGAAGACCAGAGAATGAGTATTTATGATCCTGTTGGCTTTCTCAATAAGTCGAACAATATTTTTGCAGGCGTTTGTAAATTTAAATTGCAGGCGTTTGTAAATTTAAATTAATGTAACTGAAAGACATTTTAAATATGTTAACAACGTTACGACTGTATCTAAATAGATTATCAAGTTTTAAGACGCATTGTGGTATGAAATTTGGATCGACGAATGGAAAAAAAGATGTAAATAGTGTTTTATACTCAAAAATGAGATTTGGATAGACAAAAGTACAAAGTCACTTTAATAGGATACTACTGGAAATTGAAGTCCGAAAATTGCTCCGAAAAGAATTTCAACGCTCATAGATGGATACTTTAAGTTTGTTATTATTAGAGCTGCTCGCGATTACTATTATTATTCTACGAAGCATTTGTCGTGGCGTCTGGTTCAAACGAACTTCGATTGCACGTCACACATAAGATTAATAGCAAGCGAAAAATAAATAGACGCGAGAAAGGATGGGAACGGATAAAAGGACTATGCACTGGATTCATAAGCTCTACGAAATAGTTCCGTCTTTAGGCGTCGACGAAACACCTGCAACGAAGGAGTCGAAGTTGCGGAAGCCGGCAGACTGTTCCAGGTCCTGGCGGCGGCGACCGGGAACGCTCTGTCGCCGACGGTAGATAGACGTGTAGATGGTACGACGAGGTCCGCTGTTGATGACGAGCGCAATCGTCTTCATAAAGGCAGATCCGACATGCGCTGCAGACCTTCCGTGAGATAAGGAGGCGCCAGACCGTGAGGGCATCGGAACGTCAGAACACCCAGTCAAAATTAGAAGCAGTGTAGGAGCTGGGCCGGCGCTGAACCAAGAGCACGATAGAAGCATGAGGGAAGCAGGAATCCGGCAAGGATGTTAAGCAAGCGGTAGTGACTTGAAAGCGGTAGTGACTTGTTCATTGAAAGTTCCGAGGCCAGAAGGATGCCCGAGTTTGCGAAATTCGGACCCAGGCGTGACGAACTTGTTGCCCACACGAACAGGGTTGACCGGAAGCTGAAGCTGGCGCCGACTCGGCGCCGAGCAGTCGCAAACCAAATAAAGTCAGATTTTGACGTATTGAGCTGGAGCCGGTTGGAGCGCATCCATTCTGAGACAGTTTCCAAGTAGGCAGATATTCGATCCTGCAACGCTCCGGCGTCAGCCGGTGCACAGTAGCCATTAATTTGAGTGTCGTCGGCGAAAATATGCGGATTCAAACTATGTGAATCGATTACATGCTATACATCGACAAAATATAGCAGGAAGAGGATCGAACCGAGAACTGATCCCTGTGGTACGCCGCAAGTGACCAACGATCGCATAAAAAAATAGTTCCCTCGTCGAGCGCATTGGAATCTATTGCTAAGATAGTACTCGAACCACAACAGTACTGTGCCGCGCAGACCGAATGATACGTTAAGTCGACGCAATTAAGTGGCTTGGTTTTCGTGTCAAACGCGGCCGACAGGTCGAGTACAGCTAGTGCCGCAACATCGCCGTGGTCTACTGCGCGCAGAATGTCTGAAAGCACCTTCAGCACAGCGGTTTCCGTCGAGTGGAGATAACGGTATGCAGGCTGGAGGCGAGGCATGAGACCGGACTGCTGAAGATGGTTGTTTTCGTCGATCTGAAATTGAGGTGCCAGGTGGAGGCCGATTGTCGCGTCTGTTCGCCCGGTAGACAGCCCGCTGGAGCAGTTGAATCCCTCGCTTTGATACTCGACTTTCATTGTCAAACCATGGGTCGAAGACTCGTTGGGGTTCCCTAACCGTTCGTGTAGGAATGAGGTTATCGAGTGCACAGGTCAGCTCGGTGTTGTGGAGTTACACGAGGTCGTTGACTGATACTGCCAACCAGGAGTCAAGCCGACATAGTCGGGACGACTGCAGCTTTTCGCGCAAGACATCGTCGTTGAGACCGCGCTACGGACGACAGGTAATGGTTTTGTACGCTGGCACCGGGCTCACGCACGGCACCGTCCACGGAAGTAGTCGATGGTCGGATATTTCGTTTTCGATGATGTCGACTGGCAGACTTTGAAGGTCAGCACGCGTGATAACAAACGTCCAGCAGTCCGCCCATAGAATACAATGGATTAGAATGCAACAGAATGGAATGAACTGGAATAGAATCGAATACAATAGAATAGGAGTGTCGGCACTGAAGAAATAGACCCATGGCCTGTTGCCGATTCTTGTACTTCTCATGACTTGATTCCACAAGGGATCCTGCCTTTGGAACCCGATCTTTCCATAACTGAGCATTGTTTGAGATAGCTGTCGGACTTATTGCCAGGTTCATAAGGTGCTAGACATTTCGAGACTGAACATATGCTCCTGCTTAGCTTCGTCTGGTCTGCTTTTGAAGGCGTTCTTACTCGGAGCGTCAACGATGCTATCAGAGAGGATGTCGGCGACTCGGAGCGAGAAGAAATGTTGTCGCATGGATGTGTTACAACGCAGTATTTTTAGTTTATGGCCATGGCCACTGGTGTTGGTTCTTGATTCAAATGCAAGGACTCCTTGTGAGACCTTGTATAAACCATGAGTGTACTTGTATACTTCAATGAGGACACCACGCAGACGTCGATAACAGAGGCTTGGAAGCTTCATAATCTTTAATCTTTCTTCATACGGCTAGCCTTTTAATCCCGGAATTATCCTTGTTGCCCGTCTTTGAATAATCTCGACTAAATTTTTGTATTTTTATAGTTTTGGTGACCACACGGCGTTTCCAAACTCTAGGTTCGGACGCCCGACAGCGACAAACAACTGCTTCATCGCTTCTGCATATAGGTACTCGTAGCAGCATCTGAGAAGTGCAAGTCGTTTATTGGCTTTATTAACTTGAGCTTCAATATGCTTAGAAAATTTCATCTTATTGTCGATATTAAATCCTAAATCTTATCCATTGTCGACTTCGACATCATCACTCTCGCGTTGCACCCATGTCTTCTCATACTGTAATCTTGCTTTTCATTGTTCTTGCCAAGGCGAATTACTTTACATTTGTCAGCATTAAAACGCAGCTGCCATTTATCAGCCCAGTAAACTACCCCGTCAAGATCACCTTGCAACTGTACTTCATGCGACGTATTCTTCACTGTATTATTAACTATTGTGTCGTCAGCATACATGGAGCACACGCTAGACACAGCTTCTGGCAGACCGTTTATAAACGCAACGAATAAAACAGGCACGAGAACGCTTCCTTGTGGCACGTCGCTGCACACTGTTGCCCAGTCGGATACGGTCCCATTAATACTGACACGTTGTCGCCTCCCTACTAGAAAATCTCTGATCCATTTTAGTACATTACTCTCAAATCCCAAAGACTTCAATTTAGGCAATAGCCGCTCATGTGGGAACCGGCAAATGCCTTGGCAAGCGCGAGCTACACTGCATCTACTGGCTCCCTTTCGTCCAGCAGGCGAGTAGACAAGAGGTTAGTGGTGCAGGATCTACCGGCAATAAAGCCATGTTGACAGTCTGATAGGAGACTATTAACAGTCAAATGATCGATCAATCGATCCCTCGCCACAGATTCCGTAACCTTGCAAACGACACTTGTCAAACTGACAGGGCGATAGTTGCCCGGGCAGGTTTTATCACTTTTTTACAACACTTCTCTTTAACTTCACTGCTTGTTGTTTGTTTGTCTGTCTGTTTGTCAGTACAAATCTTATAATCGATATTTAACACACTTCTACCTCTCCAATCGATCTGAAATTTTGCACAGTTACGTAAAGTTGGAGGCAATGCATGATTCAATTTACAGAATGAATGATTTTGAGAACTGAAAATTTTTTTTAATATTAAAAAAATTAAAAATAATTTTGTCAGCTACAAATCTTATTATCAATATTTGATACACTTCCACCAGTCCAATCGATCTGAAATTTTGCACACTTGCATAAATTTGGAGACAATGCATGAATCGATTGACAGAACAAGTAATTTTATATATAATTTTTTTTTATTATTAAAGAAAATTAAAAATAATTGTGTCTGTTACAAGTCTTATAATCCATATATGACACAATTTGACCTGTCCAATCGATCTGAAATTTTGCACAATTGCATAAAGTCAGAGACAATGCATGAATCACAGGGTGCGTACCGATATTGAGAAAAAAAATTCCAGGACTATTCCAGGACTCTCCATGATCATCAGTATAATTTTCCAGGACTCATACGACAGGTTTAGCATGATTGAAAGAGTAACCGTGCATATTCTATCATCTCCTAAAGTTGATAACTAGCAAACGTGTAAATGCATAGAGCGGGCAGACACAGACACTGATGCGTGCTGACTTTTGCGACGGACTATTCCCTAATACACTTTAGGAGCAAGAAAGTGCAGTTGCATTGCTGTCAGCAGACCACAAATCGGAAACGCGTAACTGCGCTTTGCTTTTCACTTCACTGTGTTGCTTAGCTAACTTGGTGTGTTTGCTGCCTTTGGCATGGCTTTTCAAAGCTGCTTCCCCCATATTTGACACATCGAAGTCTTTCGAGCACAATGTACATATCGCCATACCTTCAAGCTTGGGATGGCGAGCACGCCAGTCACGATAAGCTTCTATTTTTAACCACAAGTCATGAAATTTACACTTTCCACGCATGGCGAAGTAGAATTTGCACGCTTGAGATGGAAGGCTACCACTGCACATCAAATAGTTTCGAATGCAACTGAGCTCGGTGACCGAGCTCACGTGATTGGTTCTCCAATCGCATGACCGACGGTCACGTGATTGGAGAACCAATCAGAACGCAGGAAACAAAAGACTGCAGAAACAGTTTAACGCTAATCGCGTAGGATTAGCGGGAAAACGCCCTTAGTTTCTAATAACGACCGTAAAAATAACCACGAATCTCACAGCCTTGTCTGTCGAAATACTCTTCAACTGATATCTATTCTTCGTGGTGGATCAATAATATTTTAGCTTTTTTGATCTATAATGATGAGGTAGATCGTAGTATTGACTTTTGCTAGCGAGTAAGCGGACTCTCGTGTCGGGCTCTGTCGGCAGCGAGTTACATCCTTGTCGGACTCACGATAGCAGTGTCCAGCGAGCAACGGAGCTGGAACTAAGTCAGGGAGGTACTCGAGCTTCCCGCTCCGCTAATGCGTTTCATTTCATGCAGTTCTTTCAATGGCGGGCAACGAAGTCACAGACAATGAGATAAAAAAACTATAGGAACAACGAAACTGAGAGAAACTAGCGATGAGGATGCAGGAGGTGCACCAGTGCTTCTGCTTTCTCCACCTAACCTCCATGTCCAGTTCTGCTGAGCCCCTTGATAATTGCCAAAAAAATCTCATCCAATGACCGCTGGACATGCCAAATGCAGTTTAAAAAATTTTTTTTACTATATGCACATAACCTGAAAGCAGTATCGTTGGTGGAAGCATCTCAAATAGCCCTAAAGAGGTTTCACTATTATGAACATGTGTTTTCAGTATATTCAGCTTCAACTCATCATGACGTTACCCTTGGTAGCAATGTTGAGCATTGAAATTTGACACCATCATTGCCAGAATTGTGCAAAACATTTGCGGCCGGAAAACATTCAATTATAAAGCATTCACGAATTTTGAATTAATTCCTTTCGACCATACTCAATCTAAAATTTAAACATGGATATCACAGCAAGTATGATAGCGCATCTATCTGAATATAATCAATTCGAATATGTTCAAAACCGCTCATTTCCATGCTCGAGAAAGCGCCTTGCGCGTCCCAATTGTGCTCGAGAACCGCTTCGCGGTCAGGTGAGCGCGTAGAACGCGCTGCATGCGGGTCACGCTACCTGTCCCAGGTAGCATGACCCGCAGGGTGTTGTCAAAAAACATAGCAAAGCCATGAGGATTATATTTGATGTTATACAATCCCAACGCATTTCGTGAAAATCAAATCATGACATAAACGTGACGTCAGTTTACTCGGCTCAGTAAAATCTTCTTTATATATTCCATTTAAATATATGAAATCTATTGGATTGGCCCCAAAACGGGTTTATTAATTTAAATTTTATTTCAAAAGATTTCAGATAGTGGCAATTCAGGTGTCATGATGGAGACGCAGATATTTTGAGCTAGACGCCAATATCTCGAAAAAAAGACGCCGATATTGTGAGCTAACGAACGGCCTTGCTCTACTATACAGCCTGATGCTGAATAGCGACTTAGGGTACGCACACAGTGAAAGCAGGTTGCTTGCGTGCTGGTTACCTGCTCAGGCTGGCGGCTGGCGCTTGAAACCATAGAATACAGAAGCCTGTTCGTACAGGTTTTCACTGTGAACACTTACATTATTATCCTATGTTCATTCTTGTGGCAGGTTGGAGCAGGTTGCCCGTGCGGGCAAACCTGCTTTCACTGTGTGCGTACCCTAAGTGTCAGGCCGGTATCTCAAAAAAAAGACACCGATATTGCGAACTAAACGGCCTTACTCTACAGCCTGGTGCTGAATAGCGACTAAGTGTCAGGCCGGTATCTCAAAAAAAAGACCGATATTGCGAACTAAACTGCCTTACTCTACGGCCTGGTGCTGAATATCGACCAAGTGTCAGGCCGGTATCTCAAAAAATACACCGATATTGCGAAATAAACGGCCTTACTCTACAGCCAGGTGCTAAATGGCAACTAATTGTCATAAGTCAAAAAGCTATATTTTGGTATTAAAATAGAATATTCTAGCTTGAGAATTATCGGTCAATTGATTCAGAATGTTGCAGTTATGGGACATTTTTCTTCAATGAATTTCGGATGTCATTTACAGGATTTGTACGAATCACACACCAAAATTTTTGTCATCACCGATTTGGTGAATGTAGGAAGTTTGGTCAAAAAAGGTCACGCCGTTTAGGAGCTATTAAGTAAACAGTGAATTTTTCGCTAAAAAAATCTAAAAAATGCAGTGTTTTTTGGCAAAAAAAGCATGAAGACGACATTTTTTCGACACGAGCTAAAAAAGCTTTGGAATTCATTTTTGACTTATAGTGGAGAAAGTTCCAGCGAGATCGGAGCTGCCGTTTTCGAGCTGTGAGCGCGCGAACGAAAACTTTGACCCCACAGCGCCTCGATCGATTATATGAGAGAAAGTTGTGGGCACTACAGTGATAGTACGCGAAAGACGCGGAGTAAAAACTCAGGGGGCCTGCGGCCCCCATTTTTTTTTTACTTTTACAACAGCAACTAGCGATGAGGATGCAGGTGCACCAGTGCTGAAGCTGCACATGCACCAGCGATATCTCAGGCACACGCACACGTGATCGAATGACTTAGTCTCATCCCCATGGGTAACATAGACACAAGTACGAGCGGTCGGAGCTGTCGTACACGGAGATGGCTCTGCTTGAGGCCAGAAATTCGGTCCATTCATTCTCATAATTTTCAAAAATGGATTCTAGTTCACAATTGTGCGTTTGAAGACTGCATTTGATAGGAAACAATCTATATTAATGCCTGGTAAAATAATCGCAGAGTATGTAAAATAGAAGACACCTAAATATTACTTACCAAAATTAAGGGCAGATATCATTTGCACCCGAGGTTGTAGCGTGACACGACAACCCGTGGCGATTAGGGTCAACACACGCAGCACAGTAAAATACTTCATTTTTTTATTTATTTGCAAAATCCAGTATTTTCCATAATCTGAAATGAAATTCCAGTACTTTCCAGGCATGGAAAATGAAAAATCAAATTTCAGGACTTTCCAGATTTTCCAGGATCGGTACGCACCCTGGAATCAGTTGACAGAATAAATTATTTTGATAATTTACAAAATTTTTAAAGCATAAAAAAATTTGAAGAATAATTTATTTAAATATTTGAAATTTTTTTTTGAAAAATCATTTTTTTCAATATTTGAAAATAAAATTCGAAATTCATTGTACATGTGCAATATACAAGACACTGGATTGTTCAGAAGTGTTGTCTTTAAAAAGTATTTTTTAAACGCATATTGTTATTACAACACTTCTCTTTAACTTCACGTTGTTTGTTTGTTTGCTACAAATCTTATAATCAATATTTAACACACTTTTACCTTTCCCGTCGATCTGAAATTTTGCATACTTGCGTTAAGTTGGAGACAATGCATGAATCAATTGACAGAATATATAATTTCAAAAATGTAAAAAATTTAATTAAAAAATGGAAAAATAATTTTGTCATCTACAAATCTTATAATTGTTATTCAACACACTTATACCTGTCCAATCGATGGGAAATTTTCCAGACTTGCGTAAAGTCAGAGGCAATGCATGAATCAATTGATAGAATAATTTTGAATTTTTTTTTTATTTTAAAAATAAAATTGGAAAATTAATTTTTGTAATATTTGATAATAAAATTGGAAATTAATTGTACATGTGTTGTTGTGGCGCACACGCTACCGCAATTTTCTGCGCTGCTACCACACCACAAAGCCAATGTAATCGATAGTTTTGGTAGTACGCGAAGGATAATGAATACACTGATATTTTTCGCGGAGCATAAACTTAAGAAAATTCACATGTGACAGCCTGTCTCTTACTGACTCGTACCAAGAACCCTACTTCCAACTGTTACAACGAGAACCATCTGTTCAGTTCACTCTGAACTAATTATTTAATACAGCTATGGTAAATATATATACAGAACGAAACGCAAAGTAAGTAATGAAAACAGAAAAGCGATTCTATCATGTTGTGGCGGTCACAACATTTCCCCCCACCAGTGGATACACTTATCCACGCCAACAAAACGAGACGAGCCATTATATATACATCCTTATATCTGTTCGCTTTGCATACACTATTATTATTCGCCAAATATTACAAGTAACGGTCCTATACAACTGTGATCCGTATGTTTACCTTGAAATTATACACAAAATGGCGCCTATCGTTTAACAACATTTACATCCATAAGCATATTTGACATCCTACTATTACCAATGAAACTTTACACACCCATTAAGGAAACTTTACACACCTATTAAGCATTGGAAATTGATCGGGATACATATTATGAACAGTGTATTTTTTTCTATGATAAGTCAACATAAGTCTATCGTCTGACGTCCATATACTCTTTTTAATTTACATTCACAAGCAATACATTGGTCAGACGCGAGTTAACAATACTTTTATTTACTAATTTAAGTACGCCGTATGTGGTCAATGAAACTTAAACCTAATGCCAATAATATTTACACATTTTACCACTAATATGTAATTTCATCTTAAAGCAAACCGTTACAATCAACCGGATTCTTATGGTAATCATTTCTTGGTATATTTTCGATATTCGAGAACTCTAGGATGTACACGGGGATGGTTCTCGGCGTTGCCGAGAATCAAGCCAACCAATCTAACCAATTATTTCTATCAAGTCTACTTCCACTAGCCATCTATCGCCTAACCCAAATCTCCCTTAGTAAATTATTATCACTTTGATATCGCGATGCTATGCTCCGAGAGCGTGCTGCCTGTTCCTTCATTATATTTAAAAAACTTCTTACAGCCGACGCGTCCCTAAGATACTCTTATACTTTCCCCGAGCTCACTAAAGCTAACATCGTCCGTAAGAAAATGGGGCGTATGGATCTGTGGCATTTCGTTAACGCTTTCCATGACCGTTAACTCTTTCCGAGCGACGTCAATGAGCTCTTCTTGCACCCGAAACGACTGTTCTACCCACGAAACGAAAAACGACTGATTTCTATCTGCAAGACTGCATGAACTTCTGATAATCGGAGATAGCGATTCCGCTACTTGAACCTCAATGTCACCGTGCAGGCTATTTGGAGTGAAGTCTTCGGCTCGGGCTGCCTCCCGACATTCAGCTCTGACCTATCCAACATCTCGACATCGTCTCCATCAACTCTATCTCTCGTTGGCGCTAAGTCATGATTCACATTATCTCTTATTCCCCCTACAGCTTCTTGACTACCAAGCTCTACACATCGTCTCCATCAACCCTATCTCTCGTTGGCGCTAAGTCATGATTCACATTATCTCTTATTCCCCCTACAGCTTCTTGACTACCAAGCTCTACTCTTCTTACTTTAGAATCTACAACGTCATCCCGGCTATTGTTACTGACATCATCGCTTTTCTGACAATCGTTTTTTTACGTGCGATTGTATTTCGCTTGCGTGGCGTGAAACGTTTTTGTCTCTACTTTTCCTAATGCTTCTCTCGTTTTTACTACTAATACTAGAACTACTACTGCTACAACTACTACCACTATCATCGTCCCCACTATCACTGTCATCACTACTACTGTTACAACTACTACCACTATCATCGTCCCCACTATCACTGTCATCACTACTACTGTTACAACTGCTGCTACTTAGAAATGGCATACCGATACTGTCAAAGTTAGGTACATTCTCATCCGCCACATTGCCTGCTTCGTCCCCCAAGGTAATTCGTAACTTTGGGTCTCCCGTTAGTTCTAAATATTTCATCATATATCTCGGAAAATCGTTCCATTCCTTCAGCTGTCTATGATGAACCTTGTGAATATTACCTCGATTATCCCTAACTTCGTACGTAACCCCATTAGATTGCACTTTCGTCACTAAAAAGGGTCCCTCAAATTTGGGTGCTAATTTATCCCTGCTAAGATTCCCAACTCTATTAATTTTATGCGCTACCTTCTGCCCTTCCGTGAATGAACAAAACTTTGTATGCCCTTCTTTCCACGAATCAACAGTTTCTACGTTTACAGGTACTGCGCTAGTGCTATCATGACTTTTCCTGAGTATAAATTGAGCCGGACTACATCCTATCTGAGAATGATACGTGTTGTTATACATCACTAATACCCTACTGATCTTATTATCCCAATCCCCTGGATTA